>NW_015631829.1:0-3389 GCF_001515625.1 Sinocyclocheilus rhinocerous
AACACACTGGCAACCACATAGCAACTGCCCAGCAACACACTGGCAACCACATCATCATCCACGTAGTGAATGAGACTCAGTGATCTGTGGTTTATCTGGTTGTTTGACTGCAGTTTGCTACATTGATTTCTGGTTTACGACATGGTTTCCTACTGTATTTTAGTGTGCAAATCCCAGAACAGGAAGTACAGCAGAATTCTCCATCTGTTTTCATGGAAACACAGACACGCTTGTGTCCCTAAAGCGCAGATGTTCCTCTGTGTGTGTGTGTGTGTGTGTGTGTTTAGAGCACTAACAGTCTCCTATATGTCAAAACGACGCACATTTAACACTAATGAACTCATTCTGATCATATGATCAGATAATAATGGGGTTGATGTGTTGTTTATGTATCATATCGTGTCATTTGGTTGACAGTATGACAGTGCTTTAGTAATAAACTCATGGATGATTTTGTCGTTACCTTCCTCGTGCCGCTGCTAAAGCGTCGATCTCGTCAAAGAAAACGATAGACGGCGCAACTGTCCTGGCCTTCCGGAAAACCTACACACACACACACACACACTTTATGAAAGGTTCAGAAACACAGAAAATGAGTGCGCTCTCCCTTTAATGGGTTATTTTACTCATATGACTTTTTTTAAACAAATTGAGTTGGTTTCTCACACAAAGCATCATATGACTTTGGAAAATTAATTTCCACTTTTCTTACAGTGAGACACTTACAATGGAAGAGTAATCCGTAAATGCCAAAATACTCACTGTTTCAATAGTACAGCAACAAGACATAAACAATAATGCATTTTAACATGACTTTAGTGGAAAAAAATTATTTACTAACGATTTATGTGTAAAGTTTTATGCAATTTTACTTCACTGTAACACTGTCTAAAACTAATGTAAAAATTATGATTTAAACAGCTTTAACACTAAAAAAAAAACAGAAGAATAGCACAGAAGAATGAAAGCGATGTTATAAAATTATAAGCGTCATATTTCTGATTTTAAATCCTCACAAGTTTAAGTGTCTCACCATAACCTGCATTTTAAATCTTAAAACAACTGTAAAAATTATGATTTAAACAGCTTTACAGTCAAAATTAAACATAACCTTTGAAAGAAGAGTTAATTTAATTTATAAAATTATAAGCTTCACATTTCTGATTTTAAATCCTACAAAAGTGTAAAAGTAACATGCATTTTTTTGCATGTTTTAAATTTTTGCAATTTAATTTAATTTATTTAATTTAATTTATTTTTTAAGAAAAACGACTAGTTGAAGTTATTTTCTGCAGAAATCGACATGAGCTGAACTTGTATTGGAGCTGGAAAAAACATCCTCATTGTAAAGGAAAAGAGCAACAAGTATAATTCATAAAACTTTCTTCTTTTGTGTTTCATGGAAGAAAGAAAGTCATACAGATGTCTCTCACCTCTCGAAGCGCTCGCTCTGATTCACCCACGTATTTACTCAGTAACTCTGGACCCTGTCGAGACACAATCTGCATCATCAATACCTCACCAATCAATTATCAATGCATTACAGACCTATAACACATTCACAAAAACATGAAACTGAGCTGAGCGTCTAAAGTGCATGTAACGCATGGGACAGGACACACTCATCTGTGTTTGCATACTTGAGTCGAGTAAGTATGTTTCTGGCCTAAACGGCAGCAGATAAGCAGCGAGCGAGACAGATCTGAGCGCGTGAGAATAAACAGCTCGTTAAACATCAGCAGCACTGAGAGATTAATGAGACGATAACCTGGACAGGAACCGGAGACAAATAATAACTAACTGGCACAAAGACTGAATACCAGAGCCTGATAAATACTCTCTCTGAAGTCAAGCTCACTTCCTCTCATCCTACAATGCATTTCAACACCTCCTGACACACACACACACACACACACACACTCGTGCTCTGGGTTTTCTCTCTCGGAGGGTGTGTTTTCCATAACTTGCTTCGGAGAGATTGAAATCGGCTCTGCTACAGAAATGCGAGCGTCTCTCAGACTAAACATCCTCCTGCGAGGGAATTCACTCCCAAACATGTCTGATCTGATCAAGATGACACACGTTCACAAATACAGATCTTCAGTTACAGCTGATGTGTAGATTAACGAGTAGACTGCTATCATTTTGATGTCAAGATAATTATAATGACCACAGACGAAGACAAACGCTAAATGAGAACTTACAGAAATAGCATTTACTTTATTTATGAATCATTTTCCAATGAAGGATGTGCTATGGAAGCTCATTTCCGTTATGGCATAAAAATTTAAAAAAGGTAATTGCTAGTTTTTATAAAACTATTATATAATAATATAATTCTGAGAAGAAGAAAAAAAGAATAAAAAAGTGTCAGAATTGTAAGATAAAAAGTTGCAATTATTTTTTATTTCATGGCAGAAATTAAAAAACAGAATTGCGCTATATTAACTCAGAATTGGGCGATATAAACTCAGAATTGCGCGATATAAACTCAGAATTGCGCGATATAAACTCAGAATTGCGAGATATAAACTCAGAACTCACGCAATTCTGAGTTTATATCACTCAATTCTGAGTTTATATCGCCCCATTCTGAGTTTATATGCATGCAATTCTGAGTTTATATGCAGGCAATTCTGAGTTTATATGCATGCAATTCTGAGTTTATCTCGCGCAATTCTGAGTTTATATGCATGCAATTCTGAGTTTATATCGTGCAATTCTGAGTTTATATCGCGCAATTCTGAGTTTATATCGTGCAATTCTGAGTTTATATCGCGCAATTCTGAGTTTATATCGTGCAATTCTGAGTTTATATCGCGCAATTCTGAGTTTATATCGTGCAATTCTGAGTTTATATAATTCTGAGTTTATATCACGCAATTCTGAGTTTATATCACGCAATTCTGAGTTTATATCACGCAATTCTGAGTTTATATCACGCAATTCTGAGTTTATATCACGCAATTCTGAGTTTATATCACGCAATTCTGAGTTTATATCACGCAATTCTGAGTTTATATCACGCAATTCTGAGTTTATATCACGCAATTCTGAGTTTATATCACGCAATTCTGAGTTTAAATCGCCCAATTCTGAGTTTATATGGCCCAATTCTGAGTTTATATGCATGCAATTCTGAGTTTATATGCATGCAATTCTGAGTTTATATGCATGCAATTCTGAGTTTATATTGCGCAATTCTGAGTTTATATCGCGCAATTCTGAGTTTATATCGTGCAATTCTGAGTTTATATCGTGCAATTCTGAGTTTATATGCATGCAATTCTGAGTTTATATGCACGCTATTCTGAGTTTATATCACGCTATTCTGAGTTTATATGGCCCAATTCTGAGTTTATATCACGCAATTCTGAGTTTATATCACG
>NW_015631830.1:0-188 GCF_001515625.1 Sinocyclocheilus rhinocerous
CACAACAAATCCTTTCAATTAACAGTATTTAGAAAATAATTAAAATTTATATTTTTTTATATATATATTTATATTTATATAGCTATAGCAATATAAATGACAAGCCAAAACGAATTAATTTAGGTTAAAACGAAACCGAAACCAACGTTGGGTCTCTCATTCCACACAAAATCAAATGTTTCCGTATT
>NW_015631830.1:220-825 GCF_001515625.1 Sinocyclocheilus rhinocerous
GATGTATTTGAATGCCAAAATATTATTTATTATGTAGCCAACTTCACTGGCGTTCCAATATCCACGTAAAACAAAATGTTTTACATCACGGCGGTACAGTGATAACACTTAATAACGGCTTAACAGATTTTACTACATATTTTTTACTTCATTTTTTTTACTACATAGTTTTTTTCCATATGTTTGACTGACTGTATTTTATTATGATAATGAACAGGCTGCATTGTCAAGGTAGCAAAGCTTAACTGTGTGTGCGCATGCGGCGCCGGCGCAATCACTTACATTTTTTTAATTAAACTCAAAATGGTACTCAGTAGTTTGTATGGACCCCACATGCTTGTATGCATGCCTGACAATGTCGGGGTATGCTCCTAATGAGACGATGGATGGTGTCCTGGGGTATTTCCTCCCAGATCTGGATTAGGGCATCACTGAATTTCATCCCGATACCTAATGGCATCAGGGTGCCATTGTCTAGCCTGTAGAGATCTGTGTGTCCCTCCATGGATATGCCTCCTTAGACCGTCACTGACCCACCATCAAACCGGTCATGCTGAACAATGTTACATTTACATTTACATTTAGTCATTTTGCCGACGCTTTTA
>NW_015631831.1:0-167 GCF_001515625.1 Sinocyclocheilus rhinocerous
CTTACGGCCATACCATCCTGTCTGCGCCCGATCTCGTCTGATCTCTGAAACTAAGCAGGGTTGGGACTGGCTAGTATTTGGATGGGAGACCGCATGGGAATACCTGGTGCTTTAGCGTTTTCTTCACTAATTATCTAATACACTGGCCTATAGAGTGGCTGATCTTT
>NW_015631831.1:363-532 GCF_001515625.1 Sinocyclocheilus rhinocerous
TCACTGGCCAATAGAGTGGCTGATCTTTAAATAGCCCACTCTTTGAGACAGACAGTCCCTACGGCCATATCACCCTGTATGTGCCAGATCTCGTCTGATCTCGGAAGCTAAGCAGGGTTGGGCTTGGTTACTACTTGGATGGGAGACTGCCTGGGAATACCAGGTGCTG
>NW_015631832.1:0-992 GCF_001515625.1 Sinocyclocheilus rhinocerous
TATATCGACGATTGGTTGATTTTAGCTCAATCAGAGCAGACGGTGATTTGACATCGAGATGTCATTCTCGTCCACATGAGAGAACTGGGGTTGAGACTAAACGCCAAGAAAAGTGTGCTTTCTCCATTACAGAGGACCACTTATCTAGGTGTGGTGTGGGATTCGACCACGATGCAGGCATGTATGTTCCCTGCTCGGATCGAGTCGGTCCTCACCGCAGTCGCGAGAGTCAGAGAATGGCGGTCACTCACTGTCAAGCAGTTTCAGAGACTGCTGGGTCTGATGGCAGCTGCGTCCAACGTGATACCTATTGGCCTGCTGTACATGAGGCCCCTACAGTGGTGGCTCAAGAGGCCTGCTGTACATGAGACCCCTACAGTGGTGGCTCAAGACCCAGGGGTTCTCTCCGAGGGGAAACCCGCTTCGCATGATCAAGGTCTCATACATCAACCACCAGGGAGGTCTGCGCTCATGCCGTTTGTACAAACTAGCGTACCAAATTCTTGTGTGGTCCCAGGGCAAACTTCTCTCGCTGAGAGCAGTTCACATCCAGGAGAGGCTCCTCTCGCTGAGAGCGATGCACATTCCTGGGCATCTCAATGTGGTAGCAGACATCCTGTCGAGGCAGGGGCCGAGGCCCGGGGAATGGATGCTTCACCCCGAGGTGGTGAAGCAAATATGGATAGTTTTTGGCCAGGCTCAGGTGGACCTGTTTGCAACTCGAGAGACATCACACTGTCCCCTCTGGTTCTCTCTGACTCATCCAGCTCCACTGGGGCTGGATGCCATGGTACAGACGTGGCCGAGGCTTCGTCTGTACGCCTTTCCCCCGATAGCTCTGCTCCCGGGAGTTCTAGCTGGAGAGAGCCGGGACGGGGTCCGTCTTCTGCTAGTAGCCCCATTCTGGCCGGGCCTGATTTCTCTCCTCGACGGCACTCCATGGGGAGAAATCTCCTCTCACAGGCGGAGGGTACGATCATCCACCCCCGCCC
>NW_015631833.1:0-116 GCF_001515625.1 Sinocyclocheilus rhinocerous
GGCTGTATATCGGCATGCTGTGATTACCTACGGCCGAATCACAGCATGTCGATGTACAGCCATATCTCACTTCTACTCGTGTGATATTGCTCATATATATATATATATATATATAT
>NW_015631833.1:485-694 GCF_001515625.1 Sinocyclocheilus rhinocerous
ATTTAGAGGTGATCAAACTGACTGGAACAGCAAGTGCATTAAACTGTTTGAACGCACACCAGCCAATCAGAATCGAGTATTCAGACAGACCAAGTTGACATTAACCACAGTTTTTGTCTAGAGTTATTTTTTTCTAGCTGACTATGGAGTTTATGTACACTGATAAAAAGTGCATATGCCTTGTCATTACTCTAAAGAACATTTTATAC
>NW_015631834.1:0-458 GCF_001515625.1 Sinocyclocheilus rhinocerous
ATTTAATTTATAATTTGTCTTAAATCTCATTTTGTTAAAAAAAAGAAGAAGTGAATCGAATCGAATCGTGGAATCAAAATCGTGAATCAAATTGAATCGTGAGTTGAGTGAATCGTTACATCCCTAGAAATAAGTATTTGATCCCCTACCAACCAGCAAGAATTCTGGCTCCCACAGATTGGTTATGTGGCCATGTTGAACGCAGATTAGTCCTGTCACTTTAAGAAGTTACTCCTAATGTCAGCTCGTTAGGTGTATAAGACACCTGTCCACACAATCTGTATCTTCCATTCCAACCTCTCCCACCATCATGGGCAAGACCAAAGAGCTGTCAAAGGATGTCAGAGATAAGATTGTAGATCTGCACAAGACTTGAATGGGCTACAAGACCATCAGCAAGAAGCTTGGTGAGTAGGAGACAACTGTTGGTGCGATTATTCGGAAATGGAAGAAATACA
>NW_015631835.1:0-1145 GCF_001515625.1 Sinocyclocheilus rhinocerous
CGGTCATCCGACGTGACGTCGAAAGTGACCGACTGAAAGGGAACAGTGTTTCTGCTTCCACTCAAAATAGGCATTCTAGGTACACCTGAGACTTTTATTACATTTTGTAAAAAGGGGCATAATAGGTCCCCTTTAACAAACCGCATATTTGAAGTCTAAACAAGTACATTCTCACCTAAAAAATCTTAAAACTGCATTCCGTGACACAAAAACAGTACTATTTTTAAAATTATATTGGATTTGGGTGTCCGCCATGACGCTTGCTGTGAAAAATACCACAAGTGGAGTGATACAAACGGTAAAATGGTTGGAGTTCCGTTATCACTCTAATATCACACTCTTATCAGCCAATCAGATTCGAGGACCAGATAGAACTGTTGTTTAGTAAGGGATAATGTACATCCAGCTGGTTGTTATCGCAGAATAACCCCCGACAGGGTGATCAGGACCCCGACGCAAAGCAGAGGGATGGCTGGATGTACATTATCCCACTTATTACATGGCTATTTGCCACATAAGTAAATAATTAGACACAAAATATTGATTTGAGATAAATATTTGAACGCAAAGCTTCCGTGAACACAGCAGTTGCGAGCAAGCGACAAGTTCAAACTAGATGGACATTTAACGGAAACGGTGCAGTCAAACCACTTATTACACAACATTTCACCACATAAGTAATTAAGGCGATAAAAGATTTAAAACAAAAAATTTTTCAAATCTTACCAGTTTGTTAGTTATCTTATAATCCATTACAGCATACAAAACAATAGTAGCAAAATGGCAGCAGCTGCGTTTGTATGAAACGAGAGAGCAAGTCCGCGATACCAGGATGACATAATTAAATAATTGTACACCATTTTGAATCGAGTTTTAATATTTTATTAGCAAAACAAACGCAAAGCTTCCACCTAGGAAAAAACAGTTCCTAGCAAGAGTACAGCACCGACTTATTGTACACCTGAATCGAGTTTTAATATTTTATTAGCAAAACAAACGCAAAGCTTCCACCTAGGAAAAAACAGTTCCTAGCAAGAGTACAGCACCGACTTCAGTTACCCGGATGAGCCTGTGTTATCAGGTTTTACCGGTTGTTATCAAAGGATAACATACCTCGGAATGTCGCGACTGACCAATCAGAATCA
>NW_015631836.1:0-3831 GCF_001515625.1 Sinocyclocheilus rhinocerous
TATTTTAGACACAAACAGATTTTTTACAATATTAAATGTTACAAATATAGATATTATTTACTTTATTATACTATATATAGTTGCATATGTGTGGTTTCAACTGATTCTAATTCTTTTTTTTTTATTTATGAACATTTAAGTTGAATTATGGTTTAGCAGCAAAAACATTTGCAAACAGGTTTTACAGCCAAACGCGCCTGTATGCAAGGTTAGTGAATGAGACCGAACGTGAGCCTCAGCATTAATCCTTAAGAATTAGGAACACGGTCCTGTTGAGTATTCAAAGGAGGCTCTTAATTACCGGGCTTAAGCATATCACTGGTATGGCGCCTTTGAAGCAGTAAGACGGATGAGCGTACACCTGATCGTACTCGTGAAATTCAGTCCTTATCAGGCATCATCCCCTGCTATTTGCCCTAATGCTGTAATGAATGCGGTGTGATACAGCACCCTAATCCACAGGAAATAAGATTTGACCTCGTATCGAATCTGTCTCGGGTACCGGGCTACAAGAATAGCAGTTTGATTGCACACATCGCTGGGATTGCCATCCATTATTACCCCGTTCACGTCGATACAGATCTCGGGAACTGTAGCAGCGGTTCATTTTTGCTGCATCCTCTGGTCATCATTTGCTGGAAAAGTGGAGATGTCTATAGAACAGAGTGATTGAACGACTCCCTGGTGTGACTGCTATTAGCAACTTCCCTGAGAGAGAAGCGCTGTCACCCGCCTCACCAAGCGCATCTGTGTTTACCATCAGACTAACTCAACCCCATCCATGCCTGGGGAACCAAGCTAATGGAGCCCATTAATGGGCCTGATGCAGCAAAGCACGGCGCTTCTTCTAATCAATGAGAGGAAAGTGCACTAGTTTTTCTCAGATTTGTCACATAGACAGGGAGGAGGAGAGGCTCTCTGAGCACCGCTGAAGACAGATGGCAGAGTGGGAGTCTCAAAAGTGGATGTACTAGACTGGCACGAGTCGAGGATAAAGGAGAAGGTGCGTAAAGTGCAAGAAGCCACAAAAAACAGTAGTCTTATCTGCACAGGCTTACACTGGCAACAAGATAGTTGTAATGTTGAGTGTTTACTTCTGTAGATATTTTCGAGGGACAACTAATCAATAACATTCAAATTGATAATGAATATTTATACTAATAATTACAATTGATTATTTATATTTATTGATAATGAACATTTCTATGATTAAAAATGTAAATATTCAGATGAAATATTTGCTGTTAGTTTGAACGGTTCTTAGGTTGAAAACCATATTTTAATATAATCAGTGTTGGGAAGGTTACTTTGGAAATGTAATAGGTTACAGATTACAAGTTACCCTATTTAAAATGTAATAGTAGTGTAACTTTTTCAATTACTTTATTAAAGTAATGCAACTGATTACTTTTGATTACTTTTTGATTACTTTTCTAAATTTCTAATGAATGTTTATTTGCAACTGTTAATAATGTTCAAACACCTACACCATGCAGGGTTAACCTTACTGTTAATCATTTTCAAAAAGTTACACCTTGCAGGGTTAACCTTACAGTAGTGCTCAACACTGTCAGACTTTCAAAATCCTTCCTCACTTGAATTAAGATGATCAAATTTGAACACATCCACCACAAAATCAGACTTTAGTACCGCCTTTTACTTTGAGATTGATCTGAAGTTCAATGCAGATTTAAAATCATAAGAAATAGTTTACTTTTTTTAAACCAAATCTTTGCATAACTACAGGAAACACTGCATCTAACAATGGTTTTGGAAAAAAATAGTTAATTAAAAAATAATAATTAAATAAACACATATACATCAACTCAAATACGGTTATTTAATAAGCATGTGTCCTATTCTGTGTACTAAACTTCTGAAACATTGGTGTCTTTTTGAAACATTGGTGTCTCTTTGTATATGATATGACGATAGTTTTCTCAAAATAAGTAAAATGCTCATGAAGTGACTCCAGAGATTCTACGAACCAGTCTGTGTTTTCCGCATCGCGGAAATTATAGGGCCGTATGTCTCAAGAGTAATCAGTGCAATTGCAAGTGCAATTTGGGAAAGAAATCAATTAAATCTGTATGTGGATGTGTGTAAATATTAAAATGTAATCCCCTTTGTAGAGCAATGAGCTGCTTAACTAAGTAAACAAAGACAAAACTACAATAGCATATTTACAGATGAAACTGACCTGCACTTGAAACCCTGAACAGTAGTTTTGCTTCTCTGCTCCAGCTGTGCGCTTCCACAGTCCACTCCATTCTCTCTCTCGCATTGATTACTCTGATCTGATCCAAACCGTGTGGCGGAGGCGCGGAGAGCGCGCGAGCCGAAGCATTGCCAGTCACGACTAACCGATTCATGATTTATTAGAGATTTAATTATCAAATGGCGAATTCGGAAAAGAATCGCTTTAGTACATTCGGCAGACAATTATACAATAATAATATTAAAATAGTGGGCCAAATCGGCTGCCGTCCCGGTTCTCCCGATGGACAGTCCGCGCCTGATTTCCACAGACGCGCAGAACGTGCAGGATTCATATATTGTCTTTTTGTGGTTTAATATTCACAGACACTAGTCCATATAGCATTTTGATTCAAGTGTACTGACCTACTTTTTATTTATTCGTTCAAAATGTGGCATATTCCGTCCACGTTAGGCTATAGGAATTCCATTTTTATGACTGGATTCTACGAACCAGTCTGTGTTTTCCGCATCGCGGAAATTATAGGGCCGTATAATCAGTGCAATTTGGGAAAGAAATCAATTAAATCTGTATGTGGATGTGTGTAAATATTCAAATGTAATCCCCTTTGTAATCTTTAACATTTTCATAAGTAACTGTAATTTAATTACACATTTTTTCTTAGTAACTGTAACTGGTTACAGTTACATTTATTTTGTAATTAAATTACGTAACGCCGTTACATGTAACTAGTTACTCCCCAACACTGAATATAATCATATATGCACACTTTTTAAAAATATAATTAGTAACAGGGTTTTTTTAATTAACTAAAACTAAAAACATAAACAATATTCTTACTTTAATTAAATTACACTTAAATGAAAATGAAATGAAATGAAATAAAATGTAAAAAAAAATATATATATATATATACATACATATATACACACACATATATATTTTTTGGCTAGTTGCCAAGACCATTTCATTTAGTTTCAGTTGATGTACTAAAATGATTACATCTAAAACTGAAAAAGTAATAAAAACAATATAGACAAATAAAAAACTAATTAAAATAGCAAAACAAATTACCAAAAATTTTACTAAAATTAAAATGAAAACAGAAAATATAAAAATTAATTCAAAACTAAAATAGTACCTCAACAATACTAAAATAACACTGAACAGTAACAGTAATTGAATTCCAATAAAGAGTCCCTTAAATTTACAAGACAAATTTAAAGTTTTCCTGTACCTGCAAAACGTCTCAGGTTACGTATGTAACCCTAGTTCCTCGACGGAACGAGACGCTGCGTCGAAAACGCTAGGGGAACGCCCTTCTGCGACCCACGCTCTGAATCACATGTGAAATCAGTCCAATAGCTGAACGGGATGTCACGGCGGATGACGTCATGACCAGGAAGCTATAAAAGCACGTGCGGCGGAGCCAGCGTCAGCTTCTAGGAATGAAGCAAACGCCGGCAGGGACGCCGGAAGTATGGCACAGAGACGCAGCGTCTCGTTCCCTCGAGGAACTAGGGTTACATACGTAACCTGAGACGTTTTGCTACCTAATGTTTAACTTACTCATTGTTAAACTTTTTGAGAAATGTGTCTTTGTTTTGAAAACT
>NW_015631836.1:3891-5814 GCF_001515625.1 Sinocyclocheilus rhinocerous
CGTAAAACCTAACAAAGGTAAGGGGCGTGGACCAACCCGCAGCGTTGCAGATGTCCTGCATAGGCACACCCGCTAAGAAAGCCTTAGAGGCTGCCACACTTCGAGTCGAGTGAGCCTTGACCCCTAACGGCGAGGGGAGATCAGGGAGATCAGAACATAAGGAGATGGCATCCACTATCCACCGACTGAGGGTCTGCTTAGTTGTTGGAAGACCTGGAAGACCTGGACCGTAGCACACAAGCAACTGGTCCGCCCTCCTCCACAGGGCAGCTCTGTGGACGTATGCATCCAGTGCTCGCACTGGACACATACAGTTAAGCTTCTGCTGGTCTGGTTCCCTGAAGGGAGGAGGACTGAAGGCCTGAAGTACAATGGGCTGTGGTGCTGATGAGGGGACTTTTGGGACATACCCCACACGAGGGTACAGAAATGCTTTGGCCAGACCGGGCGCAAAGTCAAGACAGGAAGGGGCCACCGAGAGGGCCTGTAAATCCCCAACTCTCTTAAGAGAAGATATTGCCAGAAGAAAGGTAGCCTTTATTGTAAGATGGCGATCAGAAATCTCCTCGATAGGTTCGAATGGAGGCTTACAGAGAGCTTCTAGCACCACTGCTAGGTCCCATGTAGGGACACGAGATCGTACCGGAGGCCTCAGCCTCAGCGCACCGCGGAGGAAACGTGTAACCACGGGGTGTCTCCCCACTGAAATGCCACCAAGAGGGGCGTGGTAGGCCGCAATGGCCGCCACGTAGACCTTCAGGGTGGAGTGGGTTAACCCTGTAGAAAACCGAGCCTGCAGGAACTCCAGTACTGTACCAACGGGGCAGCTAGCTGGGTCGAGCTGGCGGTGTCTACACCAGGAAGTGAAAAGTTTCCACTTCCAAGCGTACAGTTTCCTCGTGGAGGGAGCTCTGGATTGGAGGATGGTCTCAACAACCTCAGTTGAGAGACCGGAAGCTACTAGTTGTGCCCCCTCAGGGGCCACAGCCATAACTTCCACAGCTCCGGGCGGGGGTGAAATATCGTGCCCTCCGCCTGTGAGAGGAGGTCCCTCCTGACGGGAATCTCCCATGGAGAGCCGTCGAGAAGGGAAATCAGGTCCGAGAACCATACTCGGCCCGGCCAGAACGGGGCTACTAACAGTAAGCGGACTCCGTCCTGGCGCACTCTCTCCAGAACTCCTGGGAGCAGAGCGACTGGGGGAAAGGCGTACAGGCAAAGCCTCGGCCACGCCTGCACCATGGCATCCAGCCCCAGCGGAGCTGGATGAGTCAGAGAGAACCAGAGGGGACATTGCGATGTCTTCTGAGTCGCAAACAAGTCCACCTGAGCCTGGCCAAAAATACTCCATATCTGCCTCACCACCTCGGGGTGAAGCATCCATTCCCCGGGCCTCGGCCCCTGCCTCGACAGGATGTCTGCTACCACATTGAGATGCCCAGGAATGTGCATCGCTCTCAGCGAGAGGAGCCTCTCCTGGGACCACACAAGGATCTGGTGTGCCAATTTGTATAAACGGCGCGAGCGCAGACCTCCCTGGTGGTTTATGTATGAGACCACCGCTGTGTTGTCGGTGCGCACCAACACATGGTGACCTCTCAGGTCTGGGAGAAAGTGTTTCAATGCCTGAAATACGGCCAGCATCTCCAGACAATTGATATGCCAAGTCAGATGGCGACCACTCCACAGACCGCGGGCAGGGTGGCCACTCATGACCGCACCCCAACCGGTGAGGGATGCATCTGTCGCTAGCGTCACGCGGCGACAAAGAGCTCCCAGCACCGGGCCCTGAGACAAGAACCAAGGCTTCCTCCACATGTCTAAGGCACATAGGCATCTCCGCGTGACCCTGAACATGCGAAGCGGGTTTCCCCTCGGGGAGAACCCCCTAGTCTTGAGCCACCACTGTAGGGGTCTCATGTA
>NW_015631837.1:0-553 GCF_001515625.1 Sinocyclocheilus rhinocerous
CCGGAGTCATCTGCCGTCCTATCTGCCCGGAGCGTGTAGCGTCCGTCTAGCTCAATAGCATTATTGGGTACGTCGCTGTGTAGCCATGTTTCTGTGAAAACCATGACGTTGCAATCCAAAAGTCTCTTACTGTGGGTGATGCGAAGTCGTATCTCGTCCATTTTGTTCACCAATGACCGCACATTAGCGAGGCAAATGCTGGGTAAAGAGAGCCGGAGCGGTGTTAGCTTTAGCTTAGTTCTTAGCCCTCCGCGCTTACCCCGCCTTTGTTTACGATCACGACGCCGCCTGCGAGCACTTCCGCCCGGCCGGGTAGAGTGCGTAGCCTCGGGTGTTCTGGAGATCTCAGGGATGAGTCAAGGATTGGTGATAAAACTGTTGGAAAAGTGCACACCAATATCCAAAAGCTCCTGTCGGGAGTAAGATGTTAAGGCAAAGCTGTTCATTGCTGTCGGGAGTATGATGTTAAGGCAAAGCTGTTCAGTGTGAACAGGCCCGAGATGAGCAAGAAAAATACTACAAAATTGCAAAAACTGGAGAGACGCTGAGCCTC
>NW_015631838.1:0-535 GCF_001515625.1 Sinocyclocheilus rhinocerous
ATGGTTAAACTATGGTTAGTGTAGCAAAAAACATGGTTAATTTGTCGTTACCATAGTTTAACAATAGTAAGCATTGTCTTTGGATTTATAGTAAAATCATCGTTAATTTTCGTAAGGGTTGTGTTGTTGATTTTCATAGACATTCAGAACGTGAAGGATTCATATATTGTCTTAATATTCACAGACACTAGTCCATATCGCGTTTTGATTCAAGTGTACTGACGTACTTTTGATTTATTCGTCCAAAATGTGGCATATTCCGTCCACGTTAGGCTATAGGAATTCCGTGCATATTCCGCCCACGTTAGGCTATAGGAATTCCGTTTTTATGACTGGATTCTACGAACCAGTCTTTGTTTTCCACATCGCGGAAATTATAGGACCGTATGTCTGAGTAGTCAGTGCAATTTGGGAAAGAAATAAATTAAATCTGTATGTGGATGTGTGTAAATATTCTAATATAATCCCCTTTGTAATCTTTAACATTTTAATAAGTAACTGTAATTTAATTACACATTTTTTTCTTAGTAACTGT
>NW_015631839.1:0-1351 GCF_001515625.1 Sinocyclocheilus rhinocerous
CTCCTGACTACTCTACTGAGAGAAGAAGACTGAACGAGTTTAGCGTGCTCTTTGAGAGCTCTTCATGTTGGCGGTACGGCGCGTCAGCGGCGGTGGTTTCCCGTGTCGAGTGGGTTGCACACATCAGGCTGCACTACCCCCTGTTTGTGTTGCAGGCGGCCATCTCCCCTGTGCGCCTCAGCTCGCTCAAAGAGCTTTTTCCCTAAAAGAGCAATTACGGGTGCGTCTTTTTAAAGACGACGTTGCTTGGCAAACTTGACGTTACGTCTTTATAAAGACGATGTGGGTCTTGCTATAGACAACGTATCACCCAGGCGTTTCTGGATGCGGTCGTTACCTGGCGCTGGGTGATGGTCACGATCGCTGCCTCACGTGCCTGGGCATCTAGCACACTGAGGTGGCGTTTGTGGATAAGTCATGTTCTCATTGCGGGAAGATGTTCATCTCGGAGTCGCGGGCTAAGCTCCGTTTCCTCAAAGGTAATGGAGCTACCAATGGAACGTGCTGGGCCCTCTACAAGGAGCGTACCAGCCATATCCTTTGGCGCTCCTCCCAACGACCAGATGTCGATCGCTGCATCGGAGGGTGAGCCAGAGCTTTCTGGAGAGGAAGATTCGGCTGCGCTGCTCTCCTCCGGGACTGTAGCAATGCCTGAATCGGATCCAGAAATAATGGCTATGCTTTCCCGGGCCGCCGTAGGGGTAGGGCTCGAGTGGAGACTTCCACCGTGTCCCGAGCCCTCAAGGTTGCACGACTGGTTCTCGGGGTGGTCGCGCTCTGGTTCTCAGCGCCCCGCCTCGGTACCTTTCTTCCCGGTGGAGCGGTCAGTTGCGATGCAGTTGTGTCCTAATACCGCCTCCACCCGGCAGGGAGAACCATGCATCCCCTCCCGGGTCTGTAGGTACTCGACTGGCCAGCGACGCTTATACTGCCTGTGGAGAAGCTGCCTCCGCCTTACACGCTACGGCGTTGTTGCAAGTGCACCAGGCCAAGGCACTGAGGGACTTGCACGAGGGTGGTCACGACCCGGAAGTTCGCAGAGAACTCCGCACCGCGGCGGACCTCGCGCTACGAGCGACGAAGGTTACGGCGCGGTCTCTGGGTCGTGCGATGTCCACTATGGTGATCCAGGAGCGCCATTTCTGGCTGTGTCTGGCTGACATGCGCGAGACGGACAAGACACGATTCTTGAACGCCCCCGTGTCCCAGGCCGGCCTTTTCGGCGACACGGTGGAGAACTTGCCCAGCAGTTCTCCGTGACATGGTGGAGAACTTTGCCCAGCAGTTCTCCGCTGCCCAAAAGCAAACTGAGGCCATCAGGTACATCCTGCCCCAGCGTGCAGCTGCTGCC
>NW_015631840.1:0-606 GCF_001515625.1 Sinocyclocheilus rhinocerous
TTTTGAATTATTATTATTTTTATTTTTAAATCAGAAATACAAAAAATTTAAATCTTAAAGACAAGCGTGTACACCCCCTGAAAACACCATCAACGTTTGCAATGTGACATAACCAGATATAACAAAAACAAAACATGTACAGTATAAATTTGAAACCACCGTTTTCTTCCACAAGTAAAATAGTATCAGAAACAATCCTCAATAATAAGCATAAAACAACAATACAACGATGTCAATAACATGTATGGAATAAAACATAGACAATAACATACAATAATGTAAGGAATAAATCAATGTCAATAACAAACAATAATAAATGTGTGAAATAACCTACGCTAATATCAAAACGATGTCAATAACACAGAAACAAAAACAACCAGCAATTCTATACATAGAATATTACGTCCTATCTCCCCATACGATTGTACAAATCTGTTAACATTCTCTGAATAAGATTTAAACGTTCACCCATAAGAGATCATGCATTTACCGTAAGCCTCAGTTCGACGTGTTGTTTGTGGATCTCAGCCGGAACACCGCTCATGCTCTGCTGAAACTGGTGGAATTCATTATACAGCTGCTCGTGACAACTTCTCCAAAATTCAG
>NW_015631841.1:0-912 GCF_001515625.1 Sinocyclocheilus rhinocerous
TAGTGGAGGAGTTACTCTGATCATGTAAATCTAGCGGTTTTAATACGCTTTTTGAAGCGGCAAGATGGCTTTGTCTGTTATTGTATTGACCTTGCAGAGTCTGAAGTTACGTGCATGTACCCAGTTTGTTTCTTGGTCTATACTATTAAACTAACTTTCCAGTACCTTTTTGTAAGGTTATTCATTCTGAGTCCAGGTTTCTGCACAAGCCACTAATAACTTTACATTTATCCAACCTCCAGTAGCTACCCTGGAGCGCAATCCAAGGTTCCAAATTAAGCCACTCTTACACCACAAACACACTGTAAATATAATAAATCGCATTTGGTGACGTGTCTTACGTGCGGCTCCTCGTCGAGTGTTAAGTGACTCCTTCTTCGCTCAGAACTTCTGATCAAAAGTGAACATTTTATTACACTGTTCCTCCAGAGCTGGGCTGTATTTAATGTCCTGTGTGCCAAGAATTGACTAACAACTACAATGTTCTTCTGTAGCTGCTAAAGCACTCGTTTTGACGTTGATGCTCTCTGGTGGATGTGACGTGCTGCGCAAGGATGTCATCATGAAATTGTGGTTTTGAGAGTCCTGATGATGTCTCTTTGGAACATAAAACTGTTATTCTTGGTTTTACACAAGCGAGAAGAGTTGAGTTTATTTAACCAATCTTTGTTTTCGGCTAAATATTTTATTTAACTTTTGTAAGAGGAAGCCTTTTTCCTGAACATTAAGAATTCTTGTTTGCATCAGTTTTCTGATTCTAATGTGAAAGCCATGTTTTTGTTTATGCTTTCTGACGTGTATATAACACTATTTTATATCACATGTTGCATTGCACCGTGTAAACAACCATGTCTGTATTTGTGATCAGAAATGACAAACAAGCGTTACGGTACACTGCTCAAAACTCTCATT
>NW_015631842.1:0-330 GCF_001515625.1 Sinocyclocheilus rhinocerous
ATCGTACTTGTATGACCGCCATCAATTCGTAGCAGTGAATGAAGCAGTATGGAGTACCTCGAGGCTCAGTACTACATGTTACCCTTGGGAGATATCATCAGGAAACACGGTGTTAGCTTTCACTGTTATGCTGATGATACTCAGCTCTATATATCTTCGTGGCCCGGCGAAACATACCAATTTGAAAAACTAACGGAATGCATAGTCGATATAAAAAACTGGATGACGAGTAATTTCTTACTGCTAAATTCTGAAAAAAACAAAAAACAGAGGTGTTAATTATAGGACCTAAAAACTCAGCATGTAATAACCTAGAACACTGTCTAACAC
>NW_015631842.1:473-636 GCF_001515625.1 Sinocyclocheilus rhinocerous
AATTTGTTTTCGTGACAGAAGCTTCCACAGTGTAACAGAATGACAGTGACAGAACAAAAGAACACAGATAATAAAAAATAAAAAAAAATAAAAAAATTAAAAATAGAACAAGTAAATTAGGAATAAAAAATATACAAATCGACAATTGTATGTACAGGTATAG
>NW_015631843.1:0-866 GCF_001515625.1 Sinocyclocheilus rhinocerous
AAAGAGAAAGGAAAACTTGAAATCGCATCATATGACCCCTTCAACAAAAAGTGCTGATGAGGGCATCTAGGAGGAACATGGGCATTTCATAAATCATAGGATTTAACTCTGAGGGTAAAGTTCACCAGGAGTATAACTGTATAAAAATTCCAGGTAAATGTATGTGAAATACCGTTTAAAAGACCCTTAAATGTGAAATAATATGAATACCGTTTAAAAGACCCTCAAATGTGAAATAATATGGTTTATATTACGATACTCGTTTCGATCAAAAACATGTTACAAAAACGAACGGTCAGTGTTTAAACTCCTGCTGTCATCTACTACCACCTAGTGGACATTAGAGTAATTGCATACAAGTTACAAAACTGCCATAAGTATGCATCACTGTATGGAATGCCATCCCTGCCATAATTAGAAATAAATAAATAAATAAATGAATGTACAAAGAAATGTAAAAAACTAATATAAATAAATAAATAAATAAATAAATACACAAAGAAAAGTAAAAAATAAAAATATATTTATAATTTTATTTCCTTATGTTTTTTTCCATATTTATTTTCTCTTTTATTTATTTACACATTTATTTATTTCCACTTTTATTTATTTTCACATTTATGTATTTATTTATTTAATTATTTCCACATTTATTTATTTTCACATTTATTTATTTCTACATTTCTTTGTCCTTAGGGTAATGAGGAGGGCGTGTTTTACCTCAGGAATAGCAATCAAGCCAGAGTAGGCGAGGGGTAAGCTTTGAGGCCACAGTGAAACCTTGTGGTGCCCAAACGAAGTACAAGAAGTGAAGCCTACATCAGTGGTTCTCAAACTGGGGTATGCGTACCCCTGGGGGTACGTGA
>NW_015631844.1:0-607 GCF_001515625.1 Sinocyclocheilus rhinocerous
GATCAGATCAAAGTCGTTATAGACGCGTCCCTGCAGCGTGTTTGCACTTGACTGGCAATAAGCCAAAGACCGCGTTCAGGGAGCGCTGGATTTATAGGCTAGTATACATTAATGGAGTAATAACATAACTTACGACAAAAGAGTCGAGATAAGAAAAAAAAAAAATTACATTATTCGTCTAGCAATCTCCGCTCGTGAAAAGCGCTGCCCTGTCCGTTTGATCGCAGCCCAGCAAACACACGGAGCGGGCCTGAGAAACGAGAGGCGCGGCCGCGATCACTGGAGCTCGCCTCATCATCACCGTGACCTCTGCTGTTAAATATTCCTCACTTCTTCTGTTTGTCCGACACCGAGGTGCACCAAGAGTGACGGATCCGCATCCCGGGCATCCCGCTCGATGTGCTACGGATACGCCGGGCATCCCATTCGATGTGCTTTAATTTTTATTTATTTTTTTGTAATAAACACCTCTCTGAAACCTGTTTTTGTCAGATCTCCACCGTTTTTGTTCGATCAGTTACATATTTTTTTTGCATGTGCATTTTATTGTATTTAAACCTCCATTACAGGGGCGTAGATTACGCGGGGGACGTGTCCCCCCCACTTT
>NW_015631845.1:0-1643 GCF_001515625.1 Sinocyclocheilus rhinocerous
CCAGGGAAGCGGCTATGGTCACGGACAGGGAAGCGGCCAGGGAAGTGGCTATGGTCACGGACAGGGAAGTGGTGAGGGCCAGGGAAGCGGACAGGGAAGCGGCCAGGGAAGCGGCTATGGTCACGGACAGGGAAGCGGCCAGGGAAGTGGCTATGGTCACGGACAGGGAAGTGGTGAGGGCCAGGGAAGCGGACAGGGAAGCGGCCAGGGAAGCGGCTATGGTCACGGACAGGGAAGTGGTGAGGGCCAGGGAAGCGGCTATGGTCATGGCCAGGGAAGTGGTCAAGGAAATGGTCAGTAAAGTGATCAAGGTCAGCGAACTGGTCAGGGAAATTGTCTTTGAAACTTTCATAGGAATTTTGCATAATACCTACTGGAGATCTCTTCAATTCAGTGCTTTATTCATATGGCATGTTTTCCATTTTTGCTTGCAGTTTAGAGATTTTCTGCTGCTCTCTATGTCCTTCTCTCAAATAAAAAGAAAATTGCTTGAAGAGTTGGTGGTTTTGTTATCATTTGGCTGTTTTCTAGCATAACTGCTTTCTGGCATCAGTGCTTTGTGTGAGTTCCTCTCCCTGAGACCTGGACATTTAGAGGAGTATTAGCCCATTTTTACACTAAATATACCACATTATGTCATGGACTCAAATGGCACCAGCTGTTTTCCACACCGTCTGCAAACTTTGTATTTGTCTGTCTTCTCATGGAGGTTCTTCAGCTGGTCAGGAGTGACAGCTGCATCTGCCTCGTGGGCTGCAGTCAGTTCCTCCTCTAGCTACATGTTGTTGTTGTTGTTGTTGTTTTTTTGTTTTTTTTAAGCTGACTTAAATTGTTTAAGCGGGCCTATTATTTTTTTTTTCTGAGTACTTTTACACTCTTGTAAACGGGTGATGTCTGCTTTCGTAGATTTGATTGGTCATCTCTGTCATTGTGACATTGACCAGTGCTGTTGTACCGCTGATCAGCTCAGATGAGAAAGTCCGTTATCTTTGCGGCACCAGTGTTCAGTTAGTGTTATCAGGCTATTATTATTATTATTTTTTTTTTATTACAAGCCTATAAATGCTGAGATCCAGATCTTATGCTGGGGAATGGCAGTGTGTTCAACTCTGGTGTGCCTCACACGTTCTGAAAAGTGAAGCTGCAGGCTCTTTGATCGCCCCCTGGTGGTTGGCTGCAGTACAGGTCATAAATCCTGCCCTCTTCATGTAAAGAATGGGACTTGAGTAAAAAAAAAAAAAGAATTCCACTTCCAATACAATTTTCCGATATATGTTCAATGGTTCGGTTTTGTGATAAGTTTGACTTTTAGCTAGTAATTTGATGCTATAAAAACGGGGTGTGTTATTATGGTTGATTGGGTCTGTG
Source organism: Sinocyclocheilus rhinocerous (assembly GCF_001515625.1). Lineage (NCBI taxonomy): Eukaryota > Metazoa > Chordata > Actinopteri > Cypriniformes > Cyprinidae > Sinocyclocheilus > Sinocyclocheilus rhinocerous. The sequence continues at coordinate 1,369 of NW_015631845.1, forward strand.
GGAGTTTGATACCGTTGCTCCACCTCAAGACACTACTGCGCAGACTCTGGCTCCAAACGAATCTCTACTGCGCAGACTCTGGCTCCAAATGACGTCATTTACTCAAGATGGCAGCGGCCATACTGAGATGCTTTGGCTTCACTTTTATATAGTGGAAGGAATAGGAGATGCGTTGTCCATCTTTTTTTACAGTCTATGGTTCACACAGTTTCATTTAGCTCCCATCGAGTTAAAAACACAAATAAATGCACAGCCATTTGCACTCTGCATCGAAA
>NW_015631845.1:1703-2014 GCF_001515625.1 Sinocyclocheilus rhinocerous
AGGCGTGCAGATGGCACTAGGGACGGGGGGGACATGACCCCCCCCAGATTCATAGTGACCCGATCCGTCCCCTCACTGTCTCTACGAAAGGCGACATCGGTAAACAGCGGATTAATCAGGGTTTCCACTATGTACATTAGCCTAAGTAGTGGCGGCGTGCACTAAGCAAGCGATTTTTGAAAAACGCTTTTGACCGCAGTGTCTGACCGAGTCCCAAAACGGATGTGTAGCCAATCAGCAGTAAGGGGGCGTGTCTTGTACTGAACAATAGAGAGAAGAGAGCGCTCAATTTGAGTGCACAGGACGGATAT
>NW_015631846.1:0-468 GCF_001515625.1 Sinocyclocheilus rhinocerous
AAAACACGTGCGAGCAGCTGTGAGTGACGGTGACGGTATATAAAAGCATCATCATTCATTCATAATTACAAATTAATGTGATTTAAACTTTAAAAGTACATTAAAATAGAAACAACACAAAGTTCTTCAACATGGAAAGCAATAGAAATGTAGTAACTAAGTCATTTCCCCAGATAATTCTTTCATATTTGAAACAATTAGGTGAAGGTTGCAGGGCTGCGGGACACTGCGGGGGAAGGATAGGCTATTCGTTCCTACGACTTATTAATTTGTGGCCACTGTCCATGTTTCATTAATTTTGTTCCTTAAATAATCCATGATTTAACTAAAATGAGAGAACAAATTAATACATCGAACGAATTCTTAATTAATCTTTCATTTTCCTTCCACGTTTACCACAGTAAGAGATGCGAAAACAGTGATTAAAAAGTGATTGACAATAAAATAAACCTGCGAAATTAGAGGGTT
>NW_015631847.1:0-164 GCF_001515625.1 Sinocyclocheilus rhinocerous
GTCGTCACAATTCTGCATTCATGCTGGGCTAATGCTGAATGAATTAAGTAATTCATTCAACTGGGGAAGTCGTGGTTAGAGAGTCGGACTCGTAACCCAAAGGTTGCGGGTTCGAGTCTCGTATCGGCAGGGATTGTAGGTGGGGGGAGTGAATGTACAACGCT
>NW_015631847.1:374-505 GCF_001515625.1 Sinocyclocheilus rhinocerous
CTAATGCTGAATGAATGCAGTAATAGCATCCCTCTCATATTCATGTAACATGTTGTAGCTTCTGGACCAATCAGACAACTCAAAAAAAACAAATCAATTATTCATTAGATTAACAAACATTCACAGACCCC
>NW_015631848.1:0-541 GCF_001515625.1 Sinocyclocheilus rhinocerous
CACAGAAATAAATTACAGTTTAACAGATATTCACATAGAAAACACATTTTAATTTGCAAAAATATTTCACCATTTTACTGGTTTTTACTGTATTTTTGATCAAATAAATGCAGCCTTGGTGAGCAGAAGAGACTTCTTTCAAAAACATAAATTTTTTTACTGACCCCAAACTTGTTTAAGTAAGCAATGAGTTGACTCACTTTGCTTGAAAGTATCTGAGGTAAACAAAACCTTTTATTTAATATACTTATATTCACTTGTCAGTTCAGATTCACTTTTAAATTAGTGCTTGTGTATGACATTATCACTTAAATATAGCTATAATAGTGGTGTTTTTTTTATTTCCATGAGTTTTCAGACTATCATTAAAGTAATACAACGTTTGAGGAAAGATCTGTTTACAGGAAACTCGCCTGTTGTGTTGGCTAAATACAGAGTGACAGAAATCATGTGTCTCTGGGGAGATGAGCGGTTTAATCAGAAGTGATCATCATGTTCCAGGCCAGTGCTGGATGAGTGTGAGTGTGTTCCTCTGTCTGTC
>NW_015631849.1:0-330 GCF_001515625.1 Sinocyclocheilus rhinocerous
AGTCATTCTTAGGTACACGGCTATCTGAGGATATCTATGTGCTAGTCCAGGGACTGCTCCCCTTCCTAGGGCTTTTTAAGTAGCGGTCTCCCTGAGCACTTGCCTAGAGTGTGCTATCTCCCCTGCTAGGGTTGTAAGTAGATAGCCCACTCTTGTGGCCACATAGGAGGGCTTACCAGGATTTTTCAGGCTAGCTGTGTGGGACGAGCTGTGGATAGCTCGGTGATTGCTCCCCTTCTTAGGATTTTAAGTAGTGGTCTCCTTGAGCCCTACCTAGACAGTTCTGTCTCCCCTGCTAGGGTTGCAAGTAGACAGCCCACTCTTTGTGGT
>NW_015631849.1:344-577 GCF_001515625.1 Sinocyclocheilus rhinocerous
AGCCCACTCTTTGTGGTTTTGGTAGTCTCAGTCGGTCCCCTCCTGTTCTACTATTCCTAAAATCCATGTTTATGGTAAGCGTACACGCTAGCTTCTGTGTGCTTTCTAAAATCCACATTGTGGTAAGTGTGCATGCTAGGCACCCTGCGCACATTTCTAAAATCCTGTATGGTATGTGTTACACGCTTGACTTTGTTCCCATTCTCTGAGTTGGTTCTGGCCCCGGTTCTCCT
>NW_015631850.1:0-2891 GCF_001515625.1 Sinocyclocheilus rhinocerous
TGTATGTTTGCTGGTAAGATGTGCTTGACAGATTGTGGTGTGGAATATTGTGCACTGATGGTTTTCATTTTATTAATGAACAACTTGGCAAAGTCGTTAGCTGTTAGAGTTGATGAAGGAGGGGGAGGAGGACGACAAAGGAGGGAGGAAAATGTTTTAAAGTGCATGCAAAGAACAAAGGAGGGAGGAAAATGTTTTAAAGAGCATGCGAGAGTTTGGCGAATTGTTAATTTTGTTGTGATAGTATGTCCTTTTAGCAGTGGAGACATTAGCAGAAAAGGAAGAGAGGAGTGACTGATATACATTAAGGTCAGTAGGATTTTTTGATTTGCGCCACATGCTTTCAGCAGCCCTGAGCTTAGAACGATGATCGCGGAGAACATCAGATAACCAAGGGGCAGAAGGGGTGGTACGGGCTGGCCTGGAAGACAAGGGGCAGACAGTGTCTAAACAAGATGTAAGAGTGGAGTAGAAAGTATCAGTAGCACTGTTAGCATCAAAAGATGCTAACTGTTTAGTGGGAGGAAGCAAAGATGAAACCACAGCAGATAGCCAGTAGGGTGAGAGTGAGCGTAGGTTACGTCGAAAGATGACATGTGGAGGGGTATGTGTTGTGTCAGGAACCATGTTGATGAGGGAGAAAGCTACCTTGATATCCGAGGTGTGCAGTGGAGTAACCAGTACATGATCAGTAGAGCAGTGTCATGTGTAAATAAGGTCCAGATGGTTGCCTGATTTGTGAGTAGCTGTAGTTAATACTCGCTTGAGATCAAAAGAAGCAAGCAGAGCGTGGAAGTCTGCAGCCTGAGGTTTATCTAGGTGGATGTTGAAATCTTCAAAACTAGGGGAGTACCATCCTCAGGAAAGGTTTGAGGATCTACACCCCACTCATCATTAACGGGACCCCAGTGGAGAGAGTGAGCAGCTTCAAATACCTTGGTGTACACATCTTCGAGGACCTGACCTAGACTATTCACATTCAAGCTCAAGTTAAAAAAGCCAGACAACGACTGTACCACCTGAGACTCCTGAGAAAATTCAAGGTTTCCCCTGGAATCCTGAAAACTTTCTATATCGGGGCTATAGAAAGTATATTGACTCATATTTTGCATTTCATCGTGGTATGGAAACAGCTCAGCCCAGGATCGTAAAGCCCTGCAAAGAGTAGTGCGCTCAGCTGAGCGCATCTCCAGAACTGATCTCCCCTCTCTGCAAGACATCCACACCAGGAGATGTAAAGTTAGAGCTGTTAAGATCCTCAAAGACTCCACCCACCCTGGAAATCCACTGTTTAATCTGCTACAATCGGGCAGACACTTCCGCAGTCTGATGGCAAAAACGGAGAGGCTCAGAAGGAGCTTCTTCCCTCACGCTATCAGACTATTAAACATGGACATTAAACACACTGCACTTTAGAGACTCTGGCAGTGTAGGGTTACTCAATAATTCTCTGCACACTGCACTTTTTTGAGATGAGCTAGCTATGCAACTCATCCTCACTGCACATTGTTTACATCTCTGCACGTCATCTGTGTAGCAGTTTCTGTGTAGCATCTCTGCACATCATGTGTGTAGTAGTTTAATATATTGTGAATATTTAATTTTTTGTATTTAATTTTCTTCTTATTTTTTGCAAAGTCTATAAAGAGTATGCCAGACCTACATTTCACTGCTTGTTAACTTGTATGTGACAAATAAAATCTTGAATCTTCAATCTTGAATCTTGAATGTTGAGGTTAAGAGTGAAGAGGAAGTGATCCGAGGTGTGCAGTGGAGTAACCAGTACATGATGGAGCAGCACATCTAATTCATTCAAGAAGTTAGCTTGTGGTCCTGGGGGTCGATAAACAACTACAAAATGGATTTTAAGTTGAGATAAAATCTAAAACTTAAGAGGTTAAGTTCGTTACAACAATGGTTTATAGATTTCAAACCATATGCAGTCATTGAGTACTACAGCCATATAGTGGCTATTGATATTTTTATACCATCATATGTCACCAAACTTCCCAAAATTTTAGGTTTGGGCTGACTGAACTTGCTGGAATGATTTGTTTTACTGAAGTATAAGAAATATTAAATATAACATAAAAGTAAACATATTTTACATTAAAAATATGGTACTTTTAGAGGTAAATAAAAAAAAAACACCCAAAATCACAAAAAACTTCATAAATTGATCGTTTTTATTTTATCGAAGACAGTGATATGTCATTTATTTAAAAAACAATTGGAAACACAGGTGAGACCTTTGTGCCCAAATTTGTCCTCTAAGGACAAATTAAGGGCTGCTATATGAAGGATGCTTGAGGGTTAAATGAAAGAAAGCCTAACACCACTTAGCCCTAGTTGAGTAACTCAAAAGAGTGGAGGTCTCAGCATAACGACTCTCTAAAACGAGAGGAGACACTCATGCTTAATTGAGTTCTGAAGAGAGAAGGCTTTAGCAGAATGACTCTCTTAACTGAGAGGAAGCCTAACAACTCTCAGCCCTAGTTAAGGAGCTATTAAGAGTGGAGTTCTCGGCATAACAACTCTCCAAAACGAGAGGAGACCTAACCACACTCAGCGCCCAAGACAGTTAGCGAGGCTCACAACAGAGTCTATATACTAAAAATACTACCTAAGCAGAGCTCTGAAGAGCTAAGGCTTCAGCAGGATGACTCTCTTAAATGCTACATGCACTTTTACAAGTAGTTTGAACTGAAATGTGTGTTGGCAGTGTGTGTACACAACCACCCTATAATGATAAAAATCCACCTAGTGTTTTTTTTTATATCTACTAAAATCTTAACCCCTTTCTCAAATTGAGCCGATCTCAGATGCCCGTCTGTGTGACGTCACAAAGACAGGCCCCTCCCATGATAGTTTGATTGACAGTAGCGTTTCAG
>NW_015631851.1:0-899 GCF_001515625.1 Sinocyclocheilus rhinocerous
GATATAAAGTCACAATTGCGAGATAAAGTCTGATTTTGAGGGGGGAAAAAAGACATATGTTCTCAGAATTGCGTTTATATCTCACAATTCTGAGAAAAAAGTCAGAATTGCGAGTTTATATTCAGTGGCGGAAACGGGCTTGCATACCTTCAGCAATGCAGTTTGTAAGTTAGTAAAATGAAGATGGCGGCATCGCGGAAAGTTATCAGGAAAGCCCCGTAGTAGGGGTGGGGGAAAAAATCGATACAGCATAGTATCGCGATATTTTCCGCGGCAATACTGTTGTATGGATGTATGGACTTACTTAGGATTTGTAAACAAGGAGGGGATGTAAGTAGGGATGCACCGAATTTTTGGCATCCGAAAGAGAAAAACGGCCGAAAATGCGAGCCGAAAATATAGGCTACATACAATAATAATAATATATATGGCGCGCCCCGCCCTGCAGTGTTCAGCGTGCAGGTTTCACTCTCCTCGTCACTGCTTGGTTTGACGCTCCGCTCTATATTCCCTCTATGAATGTGCGTTCCGCTCATGTACCGCTCATGCTCACCGGAAAAGCAAAGTCCGCTCAAATAACGCGCTGACAGGAAATTTCTATGCAGTATACTTGCTCCTGTTTGCAGTAGCGCTACTGTGCTGTAACATGGTGTAGGCTAGTACAGCTGTACTGGGCAACGCTGGTAAAATGATGCTACCTTCAGTGATGCTATGCTCTGCTCATATGCTCTGATAATAATAATAAAACAAAACAAAAAAAAACTTATATCTGATTCTGTTGCATAGAATTGAATAAAAATAATAGTCCCAAAAAAACAACAACATCTGATTCTGTTACATAGAAGTGAATAAAAATAATTGTTAGAAATTAACAATTGGTCCCTCGATATCTCTTTGCC
>NW_015631852.1:0-804 GCF_001515625.1 Sinocyclocheilus rhinocerous
ATTAGCAGCAGCATTTAGCATCTGTGCTTATACAGCTGGAGCAAACGCAGTTTAGAGCATATGTAATCGCTTTGAGGACACGCCAATAGTAACGGACATGAAACAGGTTAAATGAAATAAGCATTCTTGTGTATGCATTTCAACAGAGGTTCACCATATACATTGGCGATTATCCCAGTGTTCACGTTCGTTATTTCTAAGGTCGATGTTTTCATTGTGATGAGTGTGTGGTTAATTTTAGCTGCACACAGCGTCAGAAGCACACGCTTATCGCAGTCATATCAATGACAGTGTTGCGGGAGATGCTGAAGATCACTATCTATGGCTGTAACAGTTAGTTCTGAGTGAAATGCATTATGGGTAGTGTAGTTCGGAGAAATGTGCTCGTGCGACGTGTGCTCTCGCTGTGCTGTGTAATTCAGAAAACAGAAATAACATTTATATTCTGCTTTTATTTCAGTTCATTCAGATCAGTCCACCCAGGGGTTTTTGTGCACTGTAACTCTGACAACTTTATCTGCACGAGAGAGTAAAATGGCATGCATCGGCTAACTTTGTCCATCTCATCATTGCACGAACATAAATTAACAAGCTGTTATGCTGCCGCTGGGACTGATGAAGTGGAGAAAGTAACAGCAGTTATCAAATTACTAAATTATTATATTTGCTCAGGTGGGTGCTGGGGTCTTATCTATTGGATTGCAACGTATATCCATTTTGTTAATTAAACATCACACATAGTGCGTGTCTAATTATAGTTAAGCCGGTCTGCGTGGTAGCCCAGGCTCACAGACTTGACGCACA
>NW_015631853.1:0-448 GCF_001515625.1 Sinocyclocheilus rhinocerous
AGAGAAAGGAAAAATTGAAATCGTATCATATGACCCCTTTAACATCTTTGTAAAAAAATAAATAAATTGTTTACATATTTAGACTAAACAATTATATTCAAGAATAATACGATATACCTATGATAAAACAGACTTGACATGTATATGTTGTAACGGATCAGCCGTTGTTGTGTTATTTTGTGAAATAGCATTAGGATTTGGTTGGTGTGTTCTTGAAATCAAACAATTGTCTTTGTCTTAAGAAAAAGTCAAACAGTTCCATCTGGTATCTGAATATTCAGTCTGTCTTCATCATGAAATAATGAAACCATCATTACCCCATTCTGGAGAATGTGTGTTGTGTTAGACAGTGTGCTTCATGACCCAAAGGGGTCCTGAGGACTGGTGTGGTATGCTCAGATTATCTGGTTCTAGTCAGAATTCTGGCAGCAGCGTTCTGGATGAGCTG
>NW_015631854.1:0-217 GCF_001515625.1 Sinocyclocheilus rhinocerous
CATCAGGGAACTCCCTTAACTCAAAATTTAAATCCAGGTCCCGAAGCTAGGATTGACTCCTTTTGCCAAAAGTTTCGTAAATCATTGTGAAAAGCCGTTGCCAACTGATCGAGGCGACCCCGCCAAACCATGACCTTCGCAACTAATTGCTCCTTCTTTCTGTTCTATTACCAGGAAGATGGTCAGACTCGCTGCCTTGTTGCTTCGCATAATGCGG
>NW_015631854.1:387-505 GCF_001515625.1 Sinocyclocheilus rhinocerous
TGTTGTCAGAGCTCACTACACCCCCTCAGCCGCTCAAACCACTTGGGCTGGAGCCCGTTGGACTGGAGAAATACTCGCCCACGCCCAGGCAGATGTGAACCACATGCTGCACCAATTA
>NW_015631855.1:0-542 GCF_001515625.1 Sinocyclocheilus rhinocerous
CAAAGGTCCGAGTCAGTAAAATGATCCGAACTTCCCATCACTAGCGGCCGCGCGCTGCGTCTTCTTCTTGTATGACAGGTGTCAGTGTTAAGGCGCAATACTGCCACCTGGGAGGTCAACCAGGTACTGGCGCTGGAGTAGGCTATTTGCGTGTCGTGTCATCATAAGTGTCCTGTTCATTTTAAATATCATGGTTATCACCAATACCCGTATATCGTCACACCCTAAATTAACACGATGTCGATATTTCATGATTTGAATATCACGGTTATCGTCAATACAGGTATATCGCGCCACCACTACTGTATATATATATCAGAAAAACTAACTGATAAATGAAATATCAGCACATTACTGAGTTCTGGGCCTCAGACGAATGTTTCGGGATCCCTCACCAGAACTAACTCAGCCATAGAAAATTGAACCCCTTTAACAAACCAGACCAAACCATTTTATAATTACAGGGCGTCTCACAGGATCTCAATTCAAAATTTTGTACATCAAACCTCAAAAAAAATAAATAAAAATATATATATATATAT
>NW_015631856.1:0-156 GCF_001515625.1 Sinocyclocheilus rhinocerous
ATGCTAGCGACATGCTATTCACTTGCTAATCATGCTAGCGACATGGTAGTCATTTGCTAATCATACTAGAATCATGCTAGCAACATGCTATTCACTTGCTAATCATGCTAGAAACATGCTAGCGACATGCTAGTAACTTGCTAATCATGCTAACGG
>NW_015631856.1:1275-1433 GCF_001515625.1 Sinocyclocheilus rhinocerous
AATGATGCTAGCAACATGCTAGTCACTTGCTAATCATGCTAGAAACATGCTAGCGACATCCTAGTAACTTGCTAAACGTGCTAACGACATGCTAGTCACTTGTTAATCATGTAAACAACATGCTAGTCACATGTTAATCATGCTAGCGACATGCTATC
>NW_015631857.1:0-881 GCF_001515625.1 Sinocyclocheilus rhinocerous
GGGATGAGGGCAAGCCATGTAACACCAGAGTAAAGTAACGCCACGTACACAACAGTGTTCAGATCATCTGTTCTCCTCACAATATCAATGTAACAGCAATATTTCCATCTGCTGAATGTAAGCTTTTCCATATTCCGAGCTCGCCTGATGCTCTGGTGACTTCATGTGTCTGTGCAAGTTATGAAAATTATGAAACTAAATCTAGGAATTACTGGATTGTTGGATTTTAAATCAGCGGGGTTGAGGCATCGAAAGCAACTAGCTGTTTTATGGATGGTAACTGTAATATTATTACTGAAATCTTATTAGTAATCAGTTACACTACTAGTTACTGCACAAAGTAGCCTAAGATTATTACTATAATAGAGTAACACTTTATTTTTAGTTGTCCTTGTTACATGTATTTACTATTATAATAACAATAAATTATGCATAATTACATGCAAGTAACCCTAATCCTAACCCTAACCATATAAGTACATGTAGTTAATTAATATTACTCAGTACTTAAATGTATAATTACCCTGTAAGGACGCCTTAATAAAGTGTAACCACTGCCCGCCCAACACTGATTAAGTGTTTAAAAATGACTTTTTGATGGTGACACTTTATTCTGATGGTCCCTTTTGAACATTCTAAGTAATGTTGCACCTGCATGACAACTAACACTCATTAGAATATTAGTAGACTGTCTGATTGATATTTGCTAACTCTTTATTGTGATTAACAGAGTAACAAAGTAACAATGTCAACGTACTCTAACCCTAACCCCACCAGTCTACTAATACTCTACTAGTACTCTACTAATACTCTACTAGTACTCTACTAGTACTCTACTGGCGCTTTTCCACTGCGTGGTACGACTCGGCTCGGCACGGCTC
>NW_015631858.1:0-963 GCF_001515625.1 Sinocyclocheilus rhinocerous
TAGCACATTTGACACGGGACCTCCCTCAGAACTTGTTTGCAGTATTCTTGCACTCTTCAGTATCCTACCCGACCCCCCTGGGGGCTCGTCGAATCGAATCGTTCCTGACCTCGGCCACGAGCTTTAGAACTCCACCCCTTTGTTACCAGGACACCCATAATTCTCTCCCCGCAGGGTTCAGGAAAGCAACGCTCACACATCTTTAATTAAAGCGAGAGCAATGAATAAGGCTTCTCGTACATGTTGCTAGCTGGATTCGTAGACTCACCACGCAGCCATCAGTGCCAGAAGACTGATTACACTGCAGTTTGAAGCTTGTTACCACCCTGTCGTTCCACGTCCGCATGGGTGCACGGGAGAGGTTGCGACCTTCTCTGCCATTTTTTCGCAGAGGCAATATTGTAGCTTATGAGGTACATCCGAAGCGTGATTATTGTTGGTTGAAAACTTTACCCAATACCGCACCAGGATGACTTGAAATACAGTCAGCCTTGGCAATTTTTGCCAGCTTCTTTGGAAGCTTAACATCTTGTTGACAAAAGAGGATCCTTTTCTGTTTCGTGCTGCATTTTCTTCGGTGGAATAGAGCGCAGTGGATTAGCAATCCATCTATTTGACCAGTCGGCCACTTTGTCACCATGCGTGCCTCCATTATTTAACACACCGTATTCAGATCATCAGCTTGTTAGTGGAGCACTCATTGAACTGAATGTGTCACATAAGGAAGGTACACCAAAGGTGTATAGCAGATTAACAATCACCGTTAACCGCAAGGAACGACGAGGATGGGATACGATCCCACGCATGCAGAACACAATGAATTAGCAGTCCATCGCCTTAACCACTCACGCATGCAACAATGAATTAACAGTCCATCGCCTTAACCACTCGGCCACCTCATCACTCTGCGTGTTTCCGATATTTAACACACCTGATTGAGATCATCAGCTCATTAGTAGAGCA
>NW_015631859.1:0-1069 GCF_001515625.1 Sinocyclocheilus rhinocerous
GAAGCTCACCAGTGACCCCTAGTGGTGGCTGAATTCATTACAATATTAAGTTAGAGGAAGATGCGACAGAAATTATGCTTGAAGAATGCACTTCCAGCAGCCATGATAAACAGTTGGCGGTTAAAGTGTTCTATGCACAATTTGATTTGACGAAAGTCACGAGACCTATTACTCTCTATTCAATCACGTTGATGGATAAAAATAAAATTAAAATAAGCATGTAACGACCACAAACGGAGGAAAATAGCGGAGTAAAAGTACCGATACATCACTTAAAATGTACTCAAGTAAAAGTAAAAGTACACAATTTTTAAACTACTCAAAAAAGTACAATTACTGATAAAAAACTACTTAATTACTGTAATGTGAGTATTTGTAATTCGTTACTTCAAACCCCTGCCTACAACACAACGGAATGTTTCTCATAAAGGGCCACAGAAAGACAATAATAACATAAAAAGTCTTAAAGTGATGAATGAATGTGGTGAAGATATCCCCAGATTTGTTTCACATTATTTGGATGAGTTGCCGCCAGTGTCCTTCGATAGCATCGATGTTTCACGTTTGCTTGGAAGAATGGAGCAGTTGAGTGGTGAGCTTTGTTCCATGAAACACGCACTGCAATTACATGCTAATGTAGGTAAAGATCTACGAGCTATCACAGTGGATATTAATTGAAGAGTGTGTGCTCTGGAGCAATCGATGGACATGACACAAGGTGGTGGTTCGGGGGTGTCAGCAGCAACGGTCAGAGCTACACGGATTGAGGGTATGGCACTCAAGGCAAGGCAAGTTTATTTAAATAGCACATTTCGTACACAATGGTAATTCAAAGTGCTTTACATAAAAGAAAGTAAAATAATCATCAAAAATAATCACAAAAATAAAACAAGGAATTTAAAAACTTTGAAAATGATTTAAAAATTGATTTAAAATGAATTTAAGACAGTTAAAAATAGAAAATGATTATATATAAAATACAGTTTTGAAAATGATTAAAAAATGTATTTAAAATGAATAAAATACAGTTAAAAATAGAAAATGATTATATATAAAATACAGTGCAATC
>NW_015631860.1:0-918 GCF_001515625.1 Sinocyclocheilus rhinocerous
GTTCATATGCCAGCATTGTTATATCTGATCATGCTCCACTTTCACGTTCTCTTCAGTTTCAAGATAAGATGCTGGGTTCTCGAAGTTGGAAATTTAATTCTCTACTGCTCTCTGATAAAGCATTTTGTGATTCATTAAAAAATCTATTAGATATATTTTTGGAGATAAATACCATCCCTGAGACCTCACCCTTCATAATTTGGGAATCTTTTAAAGCATATACTCGGGGTCAAGTCATTTCATATTCAACTTGTTTAAATAGACAAAGAAGGAAGAAGCTAGAAGAATTATCTCTTGAAATAATTCGGCTTGATTCGGCTTATGCAGCTTCTCCAGATCCTGGAATTTACAAAAAGAGACTCAAACTTCTGATTTTAATATGTTATCAACCCATCAGGCTGAAAAGTTATTGCTGAAGGCTAAACATGCATTTTTTGAGCATGGTGACAAGCCAAGTAAACTTCTTGCACTTCAGTTAAAGGAAAAGTCAGCTCAGAATTAAATTTCTAAGATTCGGTCCTCCGATGGCAATTTGATTACTGACCCTGTTGATATTACTAAACATTTTAAAAATTATTACTCTTTGCTATACAAGTCAGAATCCCCCACAGATAGGTCCCTTATGGAAAGTTTTTTTGAACCATTGCCTATACCTACAATAACGGACGCAAAGAGAGAAGAGCTAGAATTACCTTTTTCAGCAGAGGAGATAGTGCAAGCAATTGAAAGTATGCAGAATGGCCCCTGGCCCGGATGGGTTCCCTGTTGAATTTTTTAAGAGGTTTTCCCAAACACTTAAAACGCCGCTCCTAAACATGTTATTGGACTCCCTTGATAATGGCTGTCTGCCTCCAACCTTCCGTCATTCTTGTGTTTCTTTGATTTTGAAAAAACGTAGATGTAAAGATACTGGCTAAA
>NW_015631861.1:0-748 GCF_001515625.1 Sinocyclocheilus rhinocerous
TTTTATTATCTAATCTGACTCCATTTTAGTATGACCTCGAATTTACTTTGTAAGGCAAATTGGTTGTTTGTCGGTCTCTAATTATTATTATTACTCTTCTGACATTTGATTATTCTAGTTAACTCTTTACTTTATATTTACTCGTTCATTAGGAATCTATGTCGCTCAGGGTGCCTCACGGCGGCCGCTCTACGTGGGCCCCACGATCACAAACTCGCCCAGTCTGATCCTTAGCCAGAGGTTTATGACTAATACTATTTAATAGGTCGCCCATGCTTAGCATTCTTTAAATAGTAGTTCTGTTAAGCCCCCTACAGTTACCCGTGTACAACTTAGTTAAAGCTCAAAACAATAATCAGCGGTTATGCTAGAACCCTTTGTCTAGCCCCCGATAGTTAATATAACTACGTACAACTTAATTAAAGTTGAGACAATAGCCAGCGGTTATGACCAGTACTATGACTAGTCCCCCCATAGTTAACGCAACTGAGTACAACTTAACTAAGGTCAAGCAGTTAGTCAGAAATCTATAATCTCACCTGCTGTGCGCCATGCTCCATCTAGCCTGAGATCTAGTATGCACTTAACCCTGGATGCAGATTTGCGGAAACATACGCCTTCACTTAATCTACTTGAGAAAATAATTTCAGAGTAAGTCAGAATAAATCAAATGTAACAATTTATTATCAGTCAGGTAAATATGTATTATGCCAATTACATAGCCAATTCAAAGATATCAAATCAATAC
>NW_015631861.1:822-963 GCF_001515625.1 Sinocyclocheilus rhinocerous
AGAGTAAGATGCATACCTGACCTTTTAGAAAAATACATAGTGTGAAGTGTGTGGACAAATTCCATACTACGGGCTTTCTGGCTACAGAATCGCTCGGACCCTTTTGCTGCAATCCTTTAAATACAAAATCAAGATAAAACA
>NW_015631862.1:0-560 GCF_001515625.1 Sinocyclocheilus rhinocerous
TTATCAAATTTCAGTGCACTATCACAAACTATACCTAAGTTTTTTTAATTGACGTGTCCGAAAAGGGGATAATACACCCAACTCAATTTTGGATGTATCAACAGACTCAGAAGGGCCGAATAAAATCAATTCGTTTTTTGATTAATTTAAACATAGCAAATTAGCAAGCATCCACACCTTAATCTCACCAAGACATTCCACCAACCTTTCTACAGTGATAGAGGCAGTTGGCTTCAGAGGTAGATACAACTGGGTGTTGTCTGCGTAACAGTGAAATGACACACCATATTTACTCAAGATCTGACCTAACGGGAGCATATAAAGTGAAAAAAAGACTGGTGCTAGAATGGATCCTTGTGGAATACCACAAGATAAAGGCGCTGAGGTCGACATACCTTCACCCATCTGAACAGAGAAACTTCGGTCTTGAAAATAAGACAACTTCTGTCAAATAAGACTTAATCCAATTCAAGGCAGTACCTTGAATACCTACACAAGTTTCTAACTGTGAGATCAAAATCTGATGGTTGATTGTATCAAACGCCGCTGTAAGATCTAAA
>NW_015631863.1:0-134 GCF_001515625.1 Sinocyclocheilus rhinocerous
TTGGGGTGAAAGTAATTAGTCTTTTAATACGTCATAAATTGATTTCTGTTGTAAATATGCCTGACAAGATTATTACATTGAATGACATTTTAGTGGGTCTCTTCTGTAAATCAGGGAAAAATGTATGATATTTA
>NW_015631863.1:195-560 GCF_001515625.1 Sinocyclocheilus rhinocerous
GTCAGTTCAGTATCAATGTATCCCACTCCAAAAGACCTACTGGTAAAATATCACTAGTGTTACGTCTCTGATGATAATTTTGATCTAGGGATTAGAAGAGGTAACATTAAGTTGACATTAAAGAACTAAGCCAGGTAAAATAAGTGGCAATGGAACACATGACGCGAAACTGCACTACAAGAAAGATTTATTGCCCCCAAGGAACAACAAGTTAAACTAACAAGACAAAGGAAAAAAAGGGAAGTTAAAGTGGCGCTTAAATCATAAAATAAAATAAAAAATCCCATTATCTAACTAAATCCCAAAACACTTAAACTATTAAAGAAAAAAAAATCTTCAACGCAAAAGCGTCATAAACTACACTG
>NW_015631864.1:0-195 GCF_001515625.1 Sinocyclocheilus rhinocerous
CCTCTGGAAGGGTCCCTGCCCCATCCCCCTGTGGTTGCTGGCTGGGGAAGTGTGAACAGTGGGTTCTCGCACCCCCCCGCAGGTTCGGACTCTTGGCTGAGCGGGCCTGGGCCTGCTTATCAGGGGAAATTCTGTGTCGTGTTTTCCCTGTCTGTTCACCTTGTGGTCTGCAAGCATATTTCAGTTCATTTGTGA
>NW_015631864.1:793-938 GCF_001515625.1 Sinocyclocheilus rhinocerous
CTGCAGAATTCCAGTTTCAGCTCATTTACCTCCTGTCTGAGGCCCTTGAGGGTGTGGGCCGAGGAGAGGATGGAGAGGATCAGTGTTCACTTATGTCGCAGTCTCGCTGTTCCTTTCTTTGCCATTGCAGGTCGTTGGCTGCTTG
>NW_015631864.1:4627-5753 GCF_001515625.1 Sinocyclocheilus rhinocerous
TGTGTGTGTTTTAGCTTAGTTTAATGTAATCTAGAATAGCTAATAAATTCTTGTTTCATTTATTAAGATGTATTGTCTGGTGTCGTGACATTTTTAAAGTTAAAACTCTGCCTAGATCCTTGTTACCTTGCTCAAAATTAATAAGATTACCATTTTGTTTATGTGTCGTTGGCCACGAAGTAATATGAACAGAATCGTTAATATACACGGACTTTAACGTCTCACTGGACGACCGTTGATAAAAGTGTAAACTATCAAATTTGAAATCAGTTCTAATCAGGTTGACTTCGAATCTTCAGATTCGAGTCCTCTCAAAACCTGAATTAATTAATAATAATTAATTCCCTAAGAAAAGTAATCTGACATTACATGTGGTGGAGAATAGAAAGCTGGCAGAGAATTTGACTTAAAAATTCATGACACCAAGATATTATTGTGAATCTTGTCTATTTTTATCCGGACGAATAGATTAGACATAGAGAAAAAAGTTTTGTGAGTTATTGTACCTGTTATTATAGCATACCAGCATGTTGAATGTTTGAATGTGCAACTCGAGTTGTTTAAAGAATTGAACTGCAGTAAAAACATTTAAGAATTGTCCACCGAGACAAAACTAAGTGCTCTAAAGCGCACAAGAAAGAAACGAGCGTGTTCCTCGTTTACTGTCTTTAAAAGGGCCTTCAGAGCTTGATTTGTATAAGTGCGTGTTACTTTCTTTAAAAAGGCCTTCAGAGCTTGATTTGTATAAGTGCGTGTTCCACTTCCAAATTCAACTCTGCTATTCATCTCCCCGGTTTGAGAAAATCAGATTAGCTAACTAATAGTCCTCTGCCATTTAATTCACTAAAAAACTAGTGAACTTGAAATGCGGTGCTCAGAGAGAGTGTCGAACATTATTTTTTATGGGAGAATTGTGAAATCTTGATCAAGTGAAATTGTGGTTAAATCCACGCGTTTTTGTCTGTATAAATATGTGCTGATATCCATCGAGATATCATTGACAGTTATTGTATTTATTGCAGTAAAGCTGCACATTAATTTACCTCGCTCGAACGAGTTGAGATTGTTCAGCGCTATAAGGAAAGATAAGAATCTATAGTGCTTTTTGGTTGTTCAATGTGAAGTG
>NW_015631865.1:0-557 GCF_001515625.1 Sinocyclocheilus rhinocerous
CTTTTACTGAACTAAATGATTTTTATGACTATAAAAAATCTAAACGACGGTGGGGGTCGGTGACGCGGTGGCCAAGTGACATAACCGGTGTTGCGGCTTAACACCGGTATCACCGTCAACACCGTCTATCGCGGCAAGCCTAGTTGTAATTCTAACTGAAAGCGACACTGACTCTGGTTTTTCATGTTTAATACTGTAAAGCTGCTTGATTTAAGGCTATCTATTGCATAAAGTACTATAAACAGGGGTGCACATAAGTTCCCTTTCAGTCGGTCACTCTCGACGTCACGTCGGATGACCGACGAATTGGGATCTCGCTTAGAGAGACCAATCTACTTCGAGTGTAAACTAAATGAGCCAATGCACATTGGCATGCGATTATTGCATCCCTAAACGAGCCAATGCACATTGGCATGCAATTATTTATTGCATCCGCCGCTGATCACAGCGTGAGTATAAGTAGGCAGCAGAAGCAGATCACATCGTTCTGCTCCTGACTACTCTACTGAGATATATTCAGCTTTTCGCTTTGGAGCCGAGCGATCACATCGTTCTGC
>NW_015631866.1:0-244 GCF_001515625.1 Sinocyclocheilus rhinocerous
AAAAGTTAATGATCTATCGTGTTGGAAATATCCCCTACACCAAACGCAACCCTAAACCTACCTGATAGTGTTGACAAATGCAAAACTGATATAAAAATGCATTTGTTGATGCAACCGTGCCATTTGAGCTTCCTTATATGCAGGTTTGAACTGTTTTGTCGAAGCGTAGTTACACGGGATTCGAACCGGAGTTCCTCCCCTCTTAAGTACGTCTCCGTACTCCGTGAGCTACCGAACAAACCTA
>NW_015631866.1:1904-2063 GCF_001515625.1 Sinocyclocheilus rhinocerous
TTTCAAGTGGACACTGGCCAGGTATGGACATTGCAAGACTGTTATTAGCCCTCAAACAGGGCACACGGTCACTCGAGGACTATATTCGAGAGTATTTGAACTTTGCTTATTTTTTGATCTGCCGGACTGTGTGCTCATAGACTTCTTTTGTGAGGGCAT
>NW_015631867.1:0-549 GCF_001515625.1 Sinocyclocheilus rhinocerous
AAATGGAGAAACTGACAATGATGAAATATGGATGAAAAGCATCACGGATAGATACAGAGTCCGTCCAAAAACAAAAGAATTTACAGGAATGTGTTTAGCGTCCTTTGCATCAGAATACAGAGTTCTGTCCAAATCTGAAAAGTCATGCTCAGACAGAGTAAAATTGGAAAATGACATGGGGTTTGTGAGAAAAAGAACTCGTACAGATTTTGCAGCTGTACGATATGCTCGTTTTTTCACCCACTAAAAATCCTGAAAATTATTATCAAAGTATTTTGGAATTGTTTTTGCCTCATTTTTTGCAAAGCCAACTGAAACCACCAAATTTCACTTCATATCAGAATTTTTATGAGACTGGATTCGTAACATTGTATAATGATGAGCTTGAGTCAGTGAAAATCAGTTTCATGAGACTGGATTCGTAACGTTGTATAATGATGAGCTTGAGTCAGTGAAAATCATAGTGGACATAAACAGGGCAAAATTTGAAAAAGAAGCAGAGACCATACAAAGAGCTCAAGATGACTTAGAACAACATGGACCGATGGA
>NW_015631868.1:0-456 GCF_001515625.1 Sinocyclocheilus rhinocerous
GGGAGAGAGAGATGGGGGTAGGAACGGGAAAGGTCCACGAGGCGGAATTCGATCCCAGGACACTCAAAGCGCAACTGCGCCAAATGTCGGCACGCTGGCCACAAGGTTATCGGAGCCAACTTGAGTTAGTTTTTTAAAGAAATTAATACTTTTATTTTACCAAAAGAGACAAAAAGACATTTGTTACAAAAGATTTCTATTTCAAATAAATGCTGTTCTTTTAAACTTTCTATTCATCAAATAATTCTTTTAAAAATGTGTCACGGTTATCACAAAATATTAATCAGCATATTAATCAGTTTTCAACATTGATCAGGATATTAGAATGATTTCTGAAGGATCATGTGACACTGAAGACTGGCGTAATGGCTGCTGAAAATTCAGAAAATGTTACTAGGGTAAACGTACCTATTAACCTCTACATTGAGACATTTTTAGTGCACAAGATATTGGTTT
>NW_015631869.1:0-879 GCF_001515625.1 Sinocyclocheilus rhinocerous
AAGTACACTATGTATTATAACAAAAACATGCAGTCAACGGCCTGGAGACGTTTCACTTTACAGCGTGATTAAACGATGTATTTGGCCACATGCAAACTCAGAAACTTTTATTTTGAAATCGCGATGTACAATAAATGGCATATTTAGAAATATGATGTATTCTCCTGTGTTGGCAAAGGTTTATAAATGATTTACGTTATAAATCTATTGAGAAAATGCACAGTTTTCCCAGATGAAATTTCAAATTCACAGCATATGCAAAGGAAGAGTCTAGCCCAGAGGTTCTCAACCTTTTTTCCACTGGGCCCGCACTATGGTCCAAGTGCAAGTCTCACGGGCCGCACGCATATCCTTTACATATTATGTCACCAATACAAACCAACCAGATTTATAAAACCTATTATAGCCTAAATATTATGATATCTAATCGATTACATTCATTGAAATAAATAAATACATAATTATACTCACCATTAATAAAACACCCGATGCTGTCGGGAGCGGACCAATTTTGTGAACTTCGGCTCGAAAGGAGTAACAGCACAATCATAGGCGGAGTTTCACTTTTATGCGTGGGGGGGCACCCACTGGCAGACGAGCCACGAGCACTTTTTTATATGTTCTACATTTCATGTATTTATGTAACACATATTCTACATAAAAAAAAATTTTTTAGAATGAACAATAACTGCTGTACAAAGAGTACAAAAAAGTAAGAAAAAAAAAAAACCTAATGCAGAAAAGCCGCCTCTTTTTCCGAATTGCGTAGATGACCACAATCTTTCTTTCATCTCTTCTGATAAATTTTCAGTCAAATCATTTTCTGTGTGCTAGATCAGAGCTAGAGCCCTGCATTTCAGCCCGGGCCCGACGGGCCCC
>NW_015631869.1:1343-1488 GCF_001515625.1 Sinocyclocheilus rhinocerous
AGATATTCTATAACATTATTTTGACAGTTAAAGTTTTGGGTGGTTTTGGGGCGGGTTTTTGTGAGCTCGTCCATCCAATCTGCAACACCGCGCTGAGCATGTCTTCTGAGGAGAGTTCAGCAGTTCACGGTATTTCTCATATTTA
>NW_015631870.1:0-2679 GCF_001515625.1 Sinocyclocheilus rhinocerous
AGCAACATACACTTTCAAGGTGGAGGGTGACAGCCTACACTCCAAGCTTTCTTGCAGGAAAGAAAGCATGACTCCAATCGAGCATCTCCGGGCGTCTTCTCGGTGAGAAGAACACCAATTCGTGAACAGACTCCACTTCAAAGCATAGGCCTGCCTCGTAGAAGGAGCTCTAGCCTGAGTGATAGTGCCTACCACCACTGGTGGCAGATCACTTAGGTCTGCCGCGTCCCGTCCAGAAGCCACACGTGGAGGTTCCAGAAATCTGGACACGGGTGCCATATGGTGCCCAGCCCCTGTGAAAGGAGGTCCTTCCTCAGGGGGATGCGCCAGGGAGGGGCTGTCATGAGGAGCATGACTTCCGAAAACCAGGTCCGGGTGGGCCAGAAAAGCACAACCAACAGGACCTGTTCCTCGTCCTCCCTGACCTTGCACAGTGTCTGTGCGAGCAGGATCACTGGGGGAAATGCATACTTGCGTACAGCCCGAGGCCAGTTGTGTGCCCGTGCATCCGTGCCCAGGGGGGTCTGGGTCAGAATAGTACAACTGGCAGTGGGAGGACTCGTGGGAAGCAAACAGGTCAACCTGAGCTTCTCCGAATCGACTCCAGGTCAGCTGGACCATCTGGGGATGGAGTCCCCATTCTCCGGGGAAAGTAAGCTGTAGTGAGAGCGCGTCGGCTGCACGATTGAACTCCCCCAGAATGTGGACGGCGCGCAGGTACTTGAGCAATGTCTGACTCCAGAGGAGGAGATGGCGGGCGAGTTGACATGCGACGTGATCGTAGACCACCCTGTCGGTTGATGTACCAGCAGCCTTGTCCAGCAGCAGATGACTTGTCCAGCAGCAGCGGCCGGAACTGCCGCAAGGCAGGCTAGATGCACTGCCAGCAACTCCAGACAGTTGATGTGCCAAAGCAGTCGAGGTCCTGTCCAGAACCCCGAAGCTGCCTGCCCATTGCACGTAGCACCCCAGCCCGTATTAGAGGCATCTGTTGTGACAACGACATGCCGGGACACTTGTTCTAAGGGCACCCCGGCCCGTAGAAAAGCAAGGTCCGACCAGGGGCTGAATAGGCGGTGACACATCGGTGTGATGGTGACACGATGCGTACCGTGGCGCCAAGCCCATCTCGGGACTCGGGAGTGTAACCAGTGCTGAAGTGGTCTCATATGAAGCAATCCGAGTGGCGTGACTGCGGCTGCGGATACCATATGCCCCAGGAGCCTCTGAAAATGTTTCAGTGGTACCACTGTTCTGCCTCTGAAGGAACTCAGGCCGTTCAGCACTGACTGGGCACGTTCGTTGGTGAGACATGACGTCATACTCACCGAGTCTAACTCCATACCGAGATAAGAGATTCTCTGCACAGGGGAGAGCTTGCTCTTCTCTCGGTTGACCTGAAGCCCCAACTGACTGAGGTGCTGAAGCACCAAGTCCCTGTGATTGCACAACTCCTCTTGCGACCGGGCCATGATGAGCCAGATGTCGAGATAGTTGAGGATCCTGATGCCCACTTCCCATAGTGGAGCAACGGCATCCTCCGCAACTTTCGTGAAGACATGGGGGACAGGGAGAGCCCGAAGGGGAGGACCTTGTACTGGCTCGATTGCATCCTTCGCCAACAGGACAGCAATCTCCTCGCGCAAGACAGAGGTGTCACCGAAAGCCACGAAGTCTCAAAAACGCCACTGAACTTGGGAGGTCACCTGGCGAACTGAATCGCGTAGTCGAGTCGCACCATCCGAATGAGCCAGCAGGACGGGTTGGGCAACGCAAGCCACACTCCTAAACTCTGTATGAGTGGCACCAAAGGGACAGTCGACGTACCCACAGTGGTGCACTGGCCAGAGAAGCGTTCCGCGACCTCTTGGCCACTGGTGATAGGGGGCGTCATGGGTGAGAGTGAGGAAGCAGTGCGTCGCTCACCGTCAACCCACGAGCCTTGCAACCTGGAGGAAAAGGAAACTGTTCTTTCTCTGACAATGTGGAACAAAAAGAAAAGGAAACAAAAGCTTCTCCACCCGGCCCTCCTCCAGGGGAAGGAGCGGCGCTGTCCTCGCCACCTCCTGAAGAGTAGTCACCCACATCTCCAGGTTGCCCGTGTCAGGGCCGCTTCGTCGTCTTCTTGGAGGACTTAACGGCCGGATGCAACACGAGGGGCGCCACTCTCCTGCGTGGGGCTCGATGCGCTGGCCTCGACGATGTCTCAGCGCGGGGTGGAGCCAGTGTGGAGGACGCAGGAGGGCATCCACGGCGACGAGCAGGCGGAGACACGGCCCGCGACAGAACGGTGGCAGCTGGAAGATCACGTCGGGGCAAGATGTGCTGTATGTCCTCAGTCTGCTGTTGTACTGCCGAGAACTGCTGGGCACAGCCCTCGACAGTGTCGCCGCACAGGCCAGCCTGGGAGATGGGAGCATCAAGAAAGTGCACTTTGTCAACGTCTCTCATCTCGACCAGGCTGAGCCAGAGATAGCGCTCCTGGACCACCAGAGTGGACATTGCCTTTCCGAGTGACCGCGTCGTGACTTCCATCGCCCGGAGGGCGAAGTCAGTTGCCGTGCTCAGCTCCTGCATCAACCTTGGGTCAGTACTACCCTCGTGCATTTGTTAAGGCCTTGGCTTGGTGAACTCTCAGGATCGCCATGGCATGCAGGGCAGAGGCAGCTTGGCCCACAG
>NW_015631871.1:0-141 GCF_001515625.1 Sinocyclocheilus rhinocerous
TGGTTTAAAATTAAATAAATGTATATGGCGAGAAAAAGATACATTGAGACAGTGGGCGGTATGACCAAAAATGTATATCACTGTATTTTTCAAAATTATACCGGTTTTACGTAGGGCTGGACGATATATTTTAAATTTATA
>NW_015631871.1:174-828 GCF_001515625.1 Sinocyclocheilus rhinocerous
GCCAAAATTTATATCACGATATATTTCTTAATTTCGGCCAATACGTTATAATTCCAGCAAATTAGCATATTAGAATGATTTCTGAAGATTTAAAATAACTGCTTTCAAAAAGAAAGCAGTTATTTTAAATAGTAAAAATAATTCAAAACTTTACTGTTTTGCTCTACTTTGGATCAAATAAATGCAGCCTGGGTGAGAAGAAGAGAATTCTTAAAAAAAAAAAAAACATTAAAAATCTTACAGTTCAAAAACTTTAAACTGGTAGTGTAAGCTGATTATTCTTACAGATTGAAAAAAAATGTGCTTCAGCCAGGATAAAGAATATGAAATGTGCTCTGAGTTGCTGCAGAAAACAAAAAAGATTGAGCAACAACAAAAACATGTTGCTGGAGACGGACTTGTTATTGAAAATGCAAACTAATTCTGTGAATTCTGTGAGTGAATATTGTAGAAAAATTCCACATTAATAGTGACTTAACACGACCCATTAATACATGTTAACCATGTTAATCTCATTTATAATCGTGACATCGTCTGATAAAATCAACATGCCATCTACAATAAAGAGCGGCTATGCGGTGGTTTTGGCTATATTACTTTTTCGTCTCATGCAGCGCACTGCCTGCGTCTGAGTAACAAACGAAAAAAAAAAAA
>NW_015631871.1:1013-1256 GCF_001515625.1 Sinocyclocheilus rhinocerous
ACGGCCAACTGAAAGTGATGCTTCTCTGCCGCTCACTGCACAAAACAGACGCCGAGAGATACGACACTGCACTGGGAGAGTCAGACCTCGCGCTCGCGGGGCAGGCAGTACTGGATCTTCCAACTGAACGATGGCTAAGGTTTATTCAAAAAAGTTGCTAGGGTTGTCAATATGTATATTCTATGGAAAAGGCCACTAAAAAGGGTCTGAAAGTTGCTAAATCTAGTGCTAAAGTCGCGCTTG
>NW_015631872.1:0-322 GCF_001515625.1 Sinocyclocheilus rhinocerous
CAATGTTCTAAAGCAGCAGTTCTTAATACTGTTCCTCGTGTCCCCTGCTCTGTACACGCTCTGCATCTCTCTGCTCTCTCTCTCTCTCTTATTCAGCTCAGCTCCAACAATGAACTGTTCCAATTATACACTTATTTTCACATAGCTATGAGAAGCATTAAACATGGACACGCATGCGGTTGCTGTACTGTTTTAAAGCTTTAATCAGGATAAAACTGTATATTAAAAGCTAAAATAAGTAGTAGCATTTACAAATAACAGCGTATCTAAAAGTATGAGACAACAACAAACAAAAAACATAGGCCTACCATTAAAAGCCATG
>NW_015631872.1:579-1246 GCF_001515625.1 Sinocyclocheilus rhinocerous
AGCCTGTTTCTCAGAGAAGGGACAGAGCGGTGTGGAATAAAGGTAAATTATGTGAAAAATAATGCGTTTTTTTTTTTTTTAACGAAGCATTAACACATGTTAGACTGCACCCCATAAACACAATCAAGCCTAGAAAAAACCCAGTGCACCACCCCTTTAATGATAAACGACGAGAAACAGGTAAATAAAGACTGACAGTCAATGTTTATGTTAAGAAATTATTATTTCAAGCATTTTGGCTCGTTTATGTGGGCCGTCCCAAGCATGGTTGCAATGTGTTCATTGTCAAACTCCAAAATCAGATTATTTTTAATTCTTAAAAAACGCCATTATTTTATTTGAAATAAATAATTATTTTATTTTATTGACAAAATATTTTAGTTTGTCTTGTATATTTTTTTCATTCGATCAGATAACGTTTTAAGCTGTTATATGGTCATGTTACAACGTGCCCCTCAGCTGTTACAATGTACCCCACCTACGGGGCATGTTGTCACATTTCACTTCCAATTTTTGAGGGTAAATAAGGAAAACCTATACACTGTAATTATGAAACAAAGCGACATATTTGTACTAGACAAGTGTGGAATTACTGTGGATAGAAAAATTATACTCTGAACCAGGGCGTAGATTACGCGGGGGATGCGGGGGACGTGTCCCCCCCCAC
>NW_015631873.1:0-514 GCF_001515625.1 Sinocyclocheilus rhinocerous
ATATATATATATATATATGGCTGTTGTTAATAGTAAATAAATTTAAAGCTTTTGAGATTATTATTTTGTGTTATTTTTCAGTTTCAGCACATGCCCCTCAAAAGGTCTGTGCACGGCCCTGCGAATGGGGATCATGAAACTTCAAAATGACACAGGGAATCTAGTCTTCTATGGAAAGGTTATTTTTAGATTTGAGAACGAGCAATAAAGAAAGAGGAAGAGGCTGACTGTACGCATAAAACTTGATGAAAGTCAAATCTGAACCAATGAAGAAAACTGAACCTTCAGTAATGCCCTAGGACAACACAAAGACTTCTGAGCAGGGGCGGTTCTAGACCACAGTAACTGGGGGGGCCAGACAGGGGCCACTTGTGCTTGACCACAGTAGGGGGGCCAGACAGGGGCCACTTGTACTTTTAGGGGGCACAATTTTAAAATTCATCTTAAACTAGTTTAAGTAGCCTATTACTCATTCAGTCATTTTTCACCATGTCATGTATCGCTGCAATCTAGA
>NW_015631874.1:0-3290 GCF_001515625.1 Sinocyclocheilus rhinocerous
AATTTATTGAGATGCACCTGTATATATATATATATATATATATGAATTAATAAATACATACATACATATATACATACATACATACTCAATGAATACTCCCATATAACAATTTTATAATTTAT
The DNA here is from genome assembly GCF_001515625.1 of Sinocyclocheilus rhinocerous. Classification (NCBI taxonomy): domain Eukaryota; kingdom Metazoa; phylum Chordata; class Actinopteri; order Cypriniformes; family Cyprinidae; genus Sinocyclocheilus; species Sinocyclocheilus rhinocerous. Next base: position 123 of record NW_015631874.1, read on the forward strand.
GGTCATTATTGGTTAAATTAAATTAAACATTAAATTTAAATTCATAAATATATGTTTTAAATTCTCAATAACCTGAACAAATATCAATGTCCCACTCCCATATAACTGTTTTAAAATTTAGAGTTGTTATTGAAAGGAATACTCAATTTAATAACAAAGAAATCACTTTGTTTACATGCTGCTTATGCATGTTGTGAGAAACAGGTCTAATAAAGGGTAGAGCACAACAGAAACAACACAAGATGAGCCGCAAAGATTACTAGTGCGTAAAGATGGCTGTTTATTCAGGGGTGCCGCCCAACTCTTTTCCTTCACCCTCCCTTACTTTTTAATTTTGTACTTATGTTAACTCTCTCTATCTCTCTGTCACACACAGATGCTCAGAAAATTGACCTTTTTCTCAGACTGATTGTAGTCACTAACAGAAGAGTGAGCCGAACAGCCCCTTTGACCGGACTTGACCATCAAATAATACAGATATGAACGCCAGCGGAATAATTGAAGAAGGTGTTTTATATGTAGAAGACAGAGAGGGATGAAGTGGAATTGAATCTCAAAGAAAATGAGAAGGGGGAGCGAATCTCAGGAGACAAGCGCACAAAAGCTCCACCATGTTTGAAGAAAATAGAGGATAATTAGAGTGGTCAGTACCTTCCCTATACTGGAACACTTCAGTCTGTCTCTCTCTCTCACAGACACAAAACACACACACACACACACACATATGCAATCACACGCAGCAAAAGATAGCAGATTCTACACATGCTGACAGGCATAAATCATTTGGCTTTTGAAGCTCCCATGAGCGGTTTATGAAACAGTCTACAGTGAATACATATCACTCTGAGAAAGAGGCAGAAGATCGCCCTGCAAAAAAAAAAAAAAAACACTTTAGTGCCTTCACATCTCTCTTTGACTTTCTCTTCAAGGGCACCAATTTTAGCCAATTTAGCTAAAACAGGCTCACTCACTCACATGTCTTCCCTCCCCTAGTTCAGCTGTTGTAAGAGCTAAAATGGTCTCTTCCTAGTTCCTCCATCACAATAGAGAGGTAGAGAGAGCCCCACGCTGGCACGCGGTCTGGAATGAAAGAAAACATTCTGTCTTCAGATTGCTTATTGATCTCAACACCAGTCCCCACCGGCCTGTCCAAATGACAGTAACTAGTCTCCATGACAACAGCATTTCAGATGCAGATTCTTGTGGTTCCTACCTGTGAGAATAATACCCCAGCTATTTAGCATATATGCCCATGTGAGGGGTTACAAGCTCTGGAACAAATAACCATACATTTATGGACACTATTTTATCTCAGAACATTTATAAATGTACATTACTGTTCAAAAGTTTGGGGGGTTGAAAGAAATGAATACTTTTATGTTGTAGTATACACATTAAATTGATAAAAAAAACTGTCACCAAAGACATTTATAATGTTAGTTATTTCATATAAATGCATTCATCAAAGAACTCAGAAAGGATGTATCAGTTTCTACAAAAATATTAAGCAGCACAACTGTTTTCAGCATTGATAATAATAAGAAATGTTTCTTCAGCAGCAAATCAGCATATTAGAATGATTTCTGAAGGATCATGTGACACTGAAGACTGGAGTAATGATGCTGAAAATTCAGCTTTACATCACAGGCTATTTAATGGGGAAAAAAGGCTATTTAATGGTTCTTTGCAGCAAATAACCCTTTTCTTACCAAAATGTTTTTCATTATACAGTACCTCGAGTTGACTTTATGGTTCTCTGGAGGTTAGAAAAGTTCTCAATATTACATTATACACTAACAGTCAAAAGTTACTCTAGGGCACACTTAACTGTTTGTTTCTCATAATCTTAAAAACACTTTCATATAAAAGCTTTATGATTCAATTCATTAACATTAGTTAATGCATTAGAAGTCAGGAACAATGTCAGGTTTGCTCATAATACATTAACTACTAACTTGAAATGAACTTGAAATTGTTAGGTCATCATAATATCTAATTACTTAACTACTGTGAGCAAACGGAACCTTATTATAAAGTGTTTTTTTTTTCATGCTTTTACAATGGCTGAATTGGACTGAAAGTGAAATAAAAACATCTAACCTGTGTCAAGCATACATGTGAACTAGTTTACAATCATCCCAGCACGTACTTCATAAAGTTGGTTAAAAAAGAAAAACACACACACAGTGTACAGTCCTAAAACATGAGATGTTTGGATTTGTTTAAATTTTTTGTCAATCCATAATTCCATCCAATTGTGTTATTTCGTACTATTATTATTATTCTATAATGTGCAGAATAAGTGTACCAAAGAATCCTGTACACTGTAAGAAGAAAAAAAATTCTGTAGACAAATGAAAAATGTCCTGGCAGAAATCTCCAGTACTTTTTCCGTTAAGCTTACAGACATTTCCTTTGACCCTGAAACACAACACAATGCAGTGCAATGCATAATTCAAAATATGGCTAAAACAACTGTGAAAAATCAGTATGGAAAATTAATTCAGGTAACACTTTTTATGAAGCCCGTATTTTTAATACATTATAAGGGTATTCTTAAGGCATTATAATGAATGAATAATGCATTATAAAAAAAACTCACATATTTCATAAATAATCATAAGAACAGTTTTAATGTATTATAGTACTGTGGTTATAGCTTTTAAGAGTATGATGATTTATATCACACAATGAACATGTTACATCCACTTAAGTTACAATGAATTATATTTACCATATTTATAATGTATTATAAGTCTCATATCTTGCCAAGATCTGCACAATTACTTAGTACATCTTTTTCGTGTTTTTACTGTAAAATGACAAATACAAAGTCTTCATGAAAACATCCAAAAGGCTTTGGTCTTATTATTTATAAGTGGTCTTTGTCTTCTTTAAGTAATGTAACTTCACTTTACTTAAAGCAGACAACGACCACTTATAAATAATAATAATAATAATAATAATAATAATAATATTTTTTACTCAAACAGCCATAAAATCAGATATCAGATCAGATGAATGTGTACACATTTGCTTTGAACTATTTTTTTTATTGTAATATCAGTAGCAACTACATGTCAACTAGCAGTCATTGGAGCAGTGTTGGGGGTAACGCATTAAAAGTAACGCGAGTTACGTAATCAGATTACTTTTTTCAAGTAACTA
>NW_015631875.1:0-968 GCF_001515625.1 Sinocyclocheilus rhinocerous
TAAATTAACATCAAAACAAAAAATCAATACAAGAATGCAGAAACAAAACACTAAAACCTTAAATAAAGTGCATATGTTTTGAGCGTTTAGTGCAAACAATACAGGACAATGGGGCAATAAACATAGTGGCATTTCAACACCAACCAGTGCAGTAAATGTGTGATATTGCACATAAATTGACCATATAATATAAACACCGTATATAGACATATGTAGACATTTGTTGTGCAGCAGCGATATATAGTTCAAAAAGTAATTTTTGCAATGTGAGCAAACTGTTTCAATGAATTTGCTTGTGTGTGTTAGTCTAGTCCCTTTGTATTGAGTATTCAAATGGATTGTGGAAAGAAACTGTTACACAGTCTGGCTGTGAGGACCCAAATGCTTTGCTACCTTTTTCCAGATGACAGGAGGGTGAAGAGTGGGTGAGAGGGGTGTGTAGAATCAGCTACAATGACTTTGCGGATGCAGCGTGTTTTGTAAATGTCCATGTATTGCAATTCGCAAAGCAGGCGGTGATGCAGCTGCTCAGGATCCTCTCAATAGTCCCTATTGAGAGGATCCCTCGTTGTGAAGATGGGTGGTGTGAGTTGGGCTTTCCTCAGGTTTCTCAGGCTTTCCAAGCTTTCTTGGTAATGGAGCTGGTGTTGAGGGACCAGGTAAGGTTCTCCGCCAGGTGAACACCAAGGAATTTGGTGTTCTTGACGATCTCCACCAAGGAGCTTTTGATGTTCAGCAGGGAGTGATTGCAGTGTCTTCCTGAAATCCACAGCCATCTCTTTTGTTTTGTCCACAATCAGAGACAGATTTTTGGTTTTGCACCAGTCTCTTAACATTTGCACTTCCTCTCTGTATGCTGACACGTCATTCTTACTGATGAGACCCACCACTGTCGTGTCATCGGCGAACTTGATGATGTGATTCTAACTGTGCATTGCTGCTTAGAACACAGAGAATGGACATTTAAT
>NW_015631875.1:1056-1285 GCF_001515625.1 Sinocyclocheilus rhinocerous
TTGTTTTTTATTTTAAAATTTAAAATAAACATAAAAAAGTGCTATGTTCTTCTCAAATAAAAAGCATTTCAACAAAAAAAATAAACTGAAATGATCATTTAAAACTTAAATATGTATAATTGTAGAATAGAAATAATAAACAGCAAATAATTATCAACTTTTGAAATTATTATTATTATTATTCTCACTCATGACAAGAAGAGTTCATTTTGGTCCCCTGTTTTCATTA
>NW_015631876.1:0-802 GCF_001515625.1 Sinocyclocheilus rhinocerous
GTGAACTAATCTCTCAAATAAAAATTGTATGAAATGTATATAAATGTATATAAGCCTGTAGTAGTACCCTAAAGAAAGAAACTAAGATGACAGAGACACTTTCAAAAAAGTATTTACTTAGGAATACAAATCACATTTATTTTTATGTATGTATTTAGTAGACATTTTTATCCAAAGTGACTGAACCTGTTTTAATCTTTCACAGGTAGTCATGCTCATGGAGAGCAGGCACACAAATGTTTGGAGCGGACACAGCAGCAGCCAGATTGTCCCGCACATGTTCTCCCCCTCTTGGTTCAAGGTTGTGGGGTTCAGGGGGGCCGTCGTCATGGTCTTCCTCCACTGGCTCAACGATGTCCCCATTGACAAGAGCGAGATTGTGAAGCACAGCACAGCATGCAACAACCTCAGGCACGAAGACAGGGCTCACCTCCAAGGCCTTGAAGAAAAGGGAGCGCCAGCTTGTTTTCATCATGCCAAAGGCTCGCTTTACTATGCTTCGTGCGCGGGAGTGCTTGCTGTTGAAACGAGCCTGCACAGGGTTCTGCACAGGCTCTCTGTATGGGGTGATGAGGCAGATGGGTGCTCTCAGGCAAGGATAGCCACCATCCCCGAGGATGCATTTTCCTGCAGGTGGATATAGGCTGCCGGCATATACAGGGCTGTTCCTCAGCACCCTAGAATTGTGCACAGACCCTATAGGCTGCCGGCATACACAGGGCTGTTCCTCAGCACCCTAGAATCGTGCACAGACCCTGGATATCCCACAAAGACATCAAGGAATTTCCCCTGGTGATCAGTG
>NW_015631877.1:0-314 GCF_001515625.1 Sinocyclocheilus rhinocerous
CGTTGTGATTGGCCGAATACCTCAAGCGTGTGACGGAAATGTTTAGCCCCTTACCATACTGTGATGCCGTTACCCAGCGCGACGAGACAAAACCAATAAAACCCATTATAAACGAGGCATTTGTTGCATCCAGTGGGGACATAATTACGGATTATAATGACTTATACTGTCTTTTTACGTGCTGCGTTGCATTGCGCCACGTAAACATAAAACCATGTCTGCATTTGTGATCGGAGAAATGACAAACAACAAGCGCTACTCTACACTGCCCAAAACTCACGTTTGAATCATCAGTAGCAAATCCTTTAAATATG
>NW_015631877.1:442-566 GCF_001515625.1 Sinocyclocheilus rhinocerous
AATATGCTGCACACATCTGAATATTTGGGTTGAACTGTTCTGGAACAGTGTTGTAAATGTTGTAAATACACTTAACCACATTGTATCTGGTCGGTATTGAAAAGTAAATTTTTTATTTTACGCA
>NW_015631878.1:0-633 GCF_001515625.1 Sinocyclocheilus rhinocerous
CAAATATCTGGTTGCTGCAATGAAAGTCACTTTTTTTAGTGCTGTATTCATTATTATAAACAAATGCTGTCCTTTTTTTGGTAAAAGCAGGAAAGAGTTCAAACTAAGTAGTTTATAAGGTAAAGCTCTGGTCGCTGCATTTAGACTTCTGACTGAACCTGCTGCTTTCTATTAATTCATCAACCAGATCTCATTAGTCATTAGTGCTTGAGATTGAGCATTTAATGCTTTTATTTCATGAAGAGACAATGAAGTAACCTGAGGTTAAGTGTTTAGATGAAGAGCACAAAGGCTAAATAGATCATGTCTCTGATGAGCAATGAGCATCCTTAATATTTACATTCATTTCTGATGCTAAATATTAGAGAAACTCCTCCATCAGTTCACAGCTGATGAATCCACTTAGATGTGTGATGAAATGTCTTCAGCAAAAGAAAATCCAGTTGACTAAATTAACTATATTAGAATATTTTATAATAACATTGATTACTGAGAATAGACAGAAACACATGTATTTTTCAGTATTGATACTTTAAATTGAATCTTATTGAAATTCATTGTCTGTATTTGCAGAAAACACCTCTAAACCTGTGTCAGGAAAAAAGGGAGGAAACGTCACACTAACATGTGAAT
>NW_015631879.1:0-173 GCF_001515625.1 Sinocyclocheilus rhinocerous
TTTGTGACTCAGATGATATCGCACAGTCCCCTCTGGTTCTCTCTCTGACTTTTCCAGCTCCACTGGGGCTGGGTGCCATGGTACAGACGTGGCCGAGGCTTCATCTGTACACCTTTCCCCCAATTGTTCTGCTCCCGGGAGTTCTGGAGAGAGTGCGCTGGAACGAGGTCGAC
>NW_015631879.1:417-592 GCF_001515625.1 Sinocyclocheilus rhinocerous
ATCCTCCATCCAGAGCTCCCTCTATGAGGAAACTGTACTTCTTGGTGCGGAGACCGCCAGCTCGACCCAGATAACTGCCCGTTTGGTATAGTTCTGGAGTTCCTGCAGGCCTGTTTATCCACAGGGTTCGCCCACTCCACCCTAGAGGTCTTCGTGGCGGCCATTGCGGCCTACC
>NW_015631880.1:0-1292 GCF_001515625.1 Sinocyclocheilus rhinocerous
AATTCCTATGAACATGCACTGCATGTTTGACCACAATCAGAAAGAGCTCATCACCTGAAAACTATGCAAAAATAAAATGTAAACAGACTCATCGATTATCTCTGGTGGAAAAATAGTATTTACAATTCACACATTCACAATAGAGCAGAAGAAAGGATTTCTGTCTCATGTGCTCATTATAGCTAAAATTCTCTTTTGCCAAATGCCGTACACACTTCTGCATTTCGTAATTCAATGATTTTTAGTCCATTTGTTTTGTGCAAAGGTAATTCCTATGTAAAGATTATGTTTGATTTTTTTTTCTATAACCTTAACAAAAGTGTGGAACATCATGGTTCTCAAATGTGTTTGCATTACATCTAACAAATATGACAGAAGTGGAGAAACAAAAATGTTTAGCACACGCACACATTGTAGATGCTTAACGTACACCAGAGATGTTGCTTTATTTGAGTCAAAGAAGATGGCGATAGTAACTGATAACATTTTTTAATGTTTAATGTCGTTGTGATGAAAAAGATTTTGAGGATAAACACCTCAGGGGAAATAATTTTAAATGGTGGTTTGTCAAAATAATAAAAAGTTCAGTCAAATGTTTAATAATTTTCTTAAATGAATAGGTATGTACTCGTCATGCTCTCTAACCCATGCAAGGATTAGCATGAACTTGCCGAGGAGTCTTAAAAGACTAAATACCTTATGTAATTTTTTCTTATATAGAAAATGCATCTTGATTTAAGAATATTTAGATATTTTGACTGGAAACAACAAGACAAAAATACTAAGTAAGAAAAGCATTTTTTACAGTGCTGGTACATTCATTCATTGCACATATTTTCATCATGCAGACACTGTAAAAGTGACAAAAATGGCATGTCCTGTTATACAGGTTCCTGTAGATCAGGAGGCTGAATTATTTAATAGGAAGTTACATTTACATCGAGAGAGGATTATTTAGCTTTTTTTTCCATATCTACATGCATATTTATTTGAGCGGTACCATTTTTAAATTGTAGTTTTCTATATAACATCAGGGATGCAGAGCACATAAGTAAGGCCACTGTATACAGAGCGGTAAGGAAAGTGTGCCTCGCTCTCACGTTCTTTATGAGAATTTTTCCTGAGCACAAACCCATCGAAAATTAAGTTGATTACTGTATGGAATGGAAGGATGCCAGATGGAAGTGTAGTTTGAGATATATGCCGCAACCACCACCACAGCTGATAAATTTATTTGGTCATCTTTATTCAAATACAAAAGCAGCAGTTCCCTTTCAGTCGGTCACTCTCGA
>NW_015631881.1:0-969 GCF_001515625.1 Sinocyclocheilus rhinocerous
TCAGGATTCTTTTATAAACAGAAAGTTCAAAAGAACAGCATTTATTTGAAACAGAAAACATTATACATGTCTCGTCATACATTTTCACTTACCTCATATTTCAGCTTTTTAACTTCACAGCAAAGAGCTGCATACACTGTGATAACTTTATTAAGCACCTGGTGAAGAAGAAGAGAAAAAAGCAACAGGTAAACTCATAATAAACTAATTCTCATTCAGTATTCACATCACATGTAAACTGCAGCATACAGCAAACTGTTCAACATCTCATACTCATACCTTATTATCTGTCTTGATGAGCTCCAACAGTGAGGACTGTTCATACGGCAGGAGCTGGTGTGACAGAGCAAGGAGAGTGATATGGCATAAAAGCAATTCATGAAAAAATAAACACTGTTATGAAGCTGTAAGTCATGACACAACACCTTCAAAGCGATAGGGTCCAGAGTGAAGTCCCATACATCTCCGACAGAGTCGTCCAATGCTTCTTCAATACCCTGGAGCTGAGCGGTATATTCCTCTAAGAACTTCTCATAGTTTTTAACCTGCACTTCTGTGTGAATTTCTGCACAGGAAGGAACCAAATGCTACAGATCAAGAGTTACAAAACCAGAAATAAAAGATCTTCAAATGACTTCCTTCCTGATTTGTGTGAAACTAAATTTTAGAATTTTTATCAATAACAATAATAATTATTATTTTTTAATTAATTTTGATGCTATATGTATGTGTGTGTATATATATATATACATACACACACATGCATATATATATATATATACATATATATTAGTGCTGTCAAATGATTAATCGCGATTAATCACATCCAAAATAAAAGTTTTTGTTTACATAATATATGTGTGTACTGTGTATATTTATTATGTATATAGATATAAATACACACACATTTATGTATATATTTATGAAAAATATGTAACGTTTATATATTAAATATATTTATATATGATA
>NW_015631882.1:0-234 GCF_001515625.1 Sinocyclocheilus rhinocerous
CCCAGGTGGCAGTATTGCGCCTTAATGCTGACACCTGTCACACAACAAGAAGACGCAGCTCCGAGAAGAACCAATAATATCCATGCTGCGGGTCTGCAGATGGATATATCTCAGAAGAAACATGTTCAATATTATCCAGACAGTAAGTTGCCATTATTTTACTAGTCATCGAATGGGAAATGTTACATTAACTTGTTACCAGAGGTTTCCTGTTTTCATATATTTAAATAAAAG
>NW_015631882.1:371-692 GCF_001515625.1 Sinocyclocheilus rhinocerous
AGCGATTGATTTCCTTGTTGAGATCTGTTACGCGATTAAAACTGATCTAGAAAAACTGAGCGACCACATTAAACTCTGTAAAATGTAAAGTTGATCGCAGTGCCATTCACTTAATGCCTCATCTGCGTCGTTCTAGGTTCACATTAATACTGAATTTCAAGCGCGTTAACTGCATGACTTCATTGGCGCCGGTGTAGTGCCGAAATTTGCACCCTGCCAGATTATGCACCCCCTAGTATTGGTAGGTTTAGGAGTAGGTGTGGGAGAGGGGTTAGGATTAGGGGTGGGGTTGGGATTAGGCAATCAGGTAGCGATTTAAAC
>NW_015631882.1:816-1113 GCF_001515625.1 Sinocyclocheilus rhinocerous
CATTAAAACAGTGGGTAGTACAATTCGACAACGAAAAATGCTACCTGTAAAATTATGGTTTATTAATGTCTACACCTACCCCAACCCTAAACCTACCCTTACAGTAATGCGGATACATTAAATATTGTTGTTCAGCATGAGAAAAAAAGACACAATATTGATGTGCGCATGCGCAGTAAACCCTGGTTGGACAATCTGATGGGTAGGATAAAATGTCAGTACACCTGCACAACTATAGGTTAAAGAGATTACAATATGGGTACGCAAGTTAACAGGTTAAAGTATCAGTTTTGATGT
>NW_015631883.1:0-525 GCF_001515625.1 Sinocyclocheilus rhinocerous
GGTCGTCAGTCTGTGATGGCACTCAAAGGCCTGATGTTGTGGTGTGTAGTCTCCATTGTTTCTCTGCCTCTCCTCAGTCTGGCTTTTGATGGCTTCTGCCAGAGTTTTGCATTTCAGGATGTTCTCTTCACCCTCAGGAAAAGTCTCAAGTGAAAGAATCACCTTTTCCTGCATTAAGTCAGTCTTTCTCCATGCTGAAGTGTGCACTCCTCTTTCAGGAGGGGAGGTGAACGTCCATCTTCTTCTCTCTGCAGCTGTGTCTTTGCTTCTTCACCACTTTGTTAGACAGACTCCAGTTCATTGCTTCCCTTTGTCAAAGCACTGTTCCAGAAGTCATCTGAAATTTGAACACTCAGAGACTGCATTAATCAAATTGAACCTTTGTAAACTCTGACCAAATTGTGTCTGAGCAATCTGCTCTTTATCTAATTTTCACTTTTCAACCATCTCTTTCAATGGTCCCTTAATAAAAACAATCTAATCTGGTTAAAAACAGCAGTTCCCTTATTCTATTTTATTAAAGCA
>NW_015631884.1:0-1052 GCF_001515625.1 Sinocyclocheilus rhinocerous
AAGCCTATATTGACCCATAATCTGTACATGGATGTCATGTGATTGTAAAGGCCCAAGGTCAGTATATTGTCTCACATTTCTCCAGCTCTAGCTCATTAAAGCCTCCTTAAGCCAGATAGGCAATGCTTTAGGAAGGGCTTCACTAGGGTTGGCCCCTGGGCTCTCTCCAGCAACCTGACAGCCCTACTCCACTCTCTCTAATACGTGCTAATTGCATTCCCTCTTACTCACTCGATGGGAAGAATGCACGTTATTTCTGCACCAGGGCCCATCAGCAGATTCCAGCTTTGAAAGTAAAAACATGGCTGGTTGAGTCAGAAAGTTGCAGGGAAGGTACACTATGAAGCAATTTCTTGTTGACTTTTTGTATGACTTTTCTTTCTTTTTTTGGAGCATAAACATATTTTAAAGTCCCCTTTGACTTCCACTGTATGGTCAAAAAATAAAAATAAAATAATAATAATAATATTATGCAACTGTTTGAACATTCTTCAAAATATATTATTTTGTGTTCAGAAGAAGACATAAATTCGTATAGGTTTGGAACAACTTGATGACAGTAAATGATGGCAGATTTTTTATTTTTGGGTGAACTATAACTTAAAAAAAAAATACACCTACACAACATTTATCAGATCCAGGCTGCTATGAATCGATTTTCAGTTCATATGGGCTTTAATTTTAGTGTGTTTTTCACACAAAACTTTCATATGACTTCAGTACTGTTTTGTTCCTTTTCATTATGTTGTAAAAAGCAGCATGGACATTCTGCTTAATTATTATTATTATTATAAACAGTTTAAAGTATTAAATTTCAAATCCACATATCTAAAAATTATTCTTTTAATATACTGCATGCAAGATCTGAATGTGTTGTCAATGCTTTCAACATTTCAACAAACAATGTATATCAAATTGCAGCTTATGTATTCTTATTACTATTACTTCAAAGTCACATCATTTGAATTGACTTTCAGTGCAAGGACGTCTATTCATGTTTGTTGAACCAGGGCAATTGAGCTTCACAGCAGAGGGATTTTCCAGTTATTTAA
>NW_015631885.1:0-441 GCF_001515625.1 Sinocyclocheilus rhinocerous
ATACAGTATCTCACAAAAGTGAGTACACCCCTCACTTTTCAGCAAGCATTTTAGTATATCTTCTCAAGGGACAATACTATAGAAATGAAACATGGATATATTTTAGAGTAGTCAATGTGCTGCTTGTATAGCATTACAGATTTACTGTCCTCTGAAAATAACTCAACATACAGCCATTATTGTCAAAATAGCTGGCAACAAAAGTGAGTACACCCTAACTGATAACAGCTGTATGTCGTTTAACCATGCAAAGCCACATGTCCTATTCATCATGTTCATGTTTTTGTCTGCTTGACAAGACCATACAAATTTGTGTATCTTGTATTAGAGCAGTAAAAATTTGGTGCTTTGAGTACAAGTCTCTCATACTGACCGCTGGATGTTCAACATGGCACGTCATGGCAAAGAACTCTCTGAGGATTTGAGAATTAGAATTGTTGC
>NW_015631886.1:0-945 GCF_001515625.1 Sinocyclocheilus rhinocerous
TACTCGCGTGCAGTCCGAGCAGAGCGCTTTTTGCGTGTGTGTGTGAGAGAGAGAGAGAGTGTGTGCACAAAGAAACAATCTGTCACAGCGCGCGAGTACAGCATTAAAATCTCTTTCGTGCTGACTCACTTTTGAATGTCTTAAAACGCTTTAATGTTTAAACTGACAAGGCTTAAAACACGTGAGAATGATAGAGCAGCACTAGCGCGATCATTCAGAGAGGTGTTTAGTTAAACTGCATTCTCTTAACAGCAGGTGAATTCGCAGGTTGCATTAAAAATGACATAACTGAGCAAATAACACTTAATTCATAAACATGCATAAAACCTCCTTCATATTCATGACGTGTGTCATGTCATGATTATGAAGGTGTCATGTCAGTCTTATGCACACCCTTTCAAGTAAAGTGTTACCGGACTATTTTACCGATGTCAACCCTCTACGGATACTTGGCAATTGAATCGCCATTGGGCAGAGATCAGGCTCAAGACACAACGGTTAAATACAGTCTGTGCTTGGAGATGCCTCAGGTTTATCAGTCAATCACTCTAAAAGGGAAATTATGGCAGTACATCAATTAGATGACTCATGTATATCTGGGATACAGGTTAAACAGGTAGTTAGATACTTGGGTATTGTAATTAGTAAATCAGCCGCAGAGAGAATTACAGAAACATTTTCACAAAGATTACAAAAGACAAGAAATATTTTCAATTGTTGGCTTCAAAGAAATGTATCTATTCAAGGGCGAGTGTTGATCTCCAAGGCTGAAGGAATTTCCAGACGTGTATACCCTGCATTATCCCTTTATATAGATTCTAATGCGTGTTCCGCAATTGATCCTTTATATAGATTCTAATGCGTGCTCCGCAATTGACAATTTTATTTAAATTCATCTGGAGGTATTGTGTAATTTTATTGAAGTATTATGTGAAAATGAAAGTA
>NW_015631887.1:0-1818 GCF_001515625.1 Sinocyclocheilus rhinocerous
TTATGTTTAAATATTTCTATTTTGCGGGAGTCCCGTGAATCATTTCATTCTCCCGCATCCCGCACACACACGAGTCTCTGCACTCACCCATCTTCTCCCGTGCCACACTCTGTTGCATCGGCTCGGGTCTCACGGGAGCAGGTCTCTGATCCACTGGCACTTGACTCGACAATGCGTGTGCTACATCCTTTTTACAATCTCTAGATTATAAAACACTGCATTCTGTCAGCAATGTAACGCGGCAGTAACGTATAGAGACTTCGGCTTGTAACTATACTCTGATTACTATTTTGAAAATTATAACGCGTTAAATTACTAAAAAAGTAATCAAATTACAGTAACGCGTTACTAAGTAATGCGTTACTGCCCAACACTGGTCATAAGATATTACTCTCTCGCCTCGAGTGGCATCTCAGGCTCTGCATTATCCTGGTTCTCCTCATATCTCATAGATAGACAATGCTACATCTCACTGCACAATTCCAAATCCCCCACTGTCTCGCTCAAACAGGGTGTTCCCCAAGGTTCAGTTCTCAGACCGCTATTATTCATCATCTGCATTCAGCCTCTTGGCAAATAATTTTGTCACCATGGTTTTAACTACCACTGTTACGCTGATGATATCCAGATATATACTGCTTGTCAGCTAGATTCTATCCATTCGATGACCTCCTTATTTTCATGTGTCAGTGAGTTAAAAGTCTGGCTACCCTCTAATTTTCTTAGCTTGAACTTGAGTAAAACAGAAATCTTAATAACTGGTCCCCAATCTGAAATAAAAAAATAAAACTAATGTTTCTAGCTTTGACCTTGATGCTACTTCTATTTTTCCATCGGCTACTGTTAGAAACTTAGGTATCACTCTCACTGACTTTGGATGCTTACATCAGCAAACTCTACAAAGCTGCTTTTTTCCCACCTATGTCAAATTGTGCAACTTCATCCTTTCCTCAGTAGAAAAGATGCGGAATCATTAGTGCATGCGTTTATTACCTCTTGCCTTGACTATTGTAATGCTCTTTTTTCTGGTTTACCAGCTCACTCCATCTCTCGGTTGCAGTACATTCAAACTTCTGCTGCCAGACTATTAACTTCCGCAAAAAAATCTGCTCACATCACTCCTATTCTATTTAATCTACACTGGTTGCCTGTATCTTTTTGTGTGAAATACAAAATTCTTCTGCTCACCTTTAAGGCACTCTATGGTCTTACTCCCTCCTATCTTTCCGATCTATTCTCTCCTTATATTCCTTCTCGCTCACTACGGTCTTCTAGTTCAGAACTTCTCTGTGTGCCTAGGTTCCGCTTATCATCAATGGGCGGCAGGTCTTTTTCTGTCATGGCACCCAAACTTTGGAACTCGCTCCCCTTGGCACTCAGATCAATTAACTCTTTCAGCTAATTTAAATCAAAGCTTAAAACATACTTGTTTAATCAACACTATCACTAAATAGTATTGTGTATTTGTCCCATATGTATGTTTATTGTTATGATTATTACTCAATTTGTGTTATATGCAACTGAATTATCTGTGACTGGATTGGGCAAATGTCCAATGTCCACTTAACTTTTAACTTTGTAATGAGTATTTGTTGTATTTGGTGTACCTTGTAAAGCATCCTTGAGCCTGGGAAAGGCGCTATATAAATTAAACATTATTATTATTTTTATTATTATTTTTATTTTTAAATTAATAAAACTTATACAGCAACTGTAACAACCAACTTGTTTTGAATGTTTTTATTCTGACAAAACCAGAACAATAACAAGAACATTTAACAATGCATAAAGCTTTACACCTTGAACATGTACAAAGTC
>NW_015631887.1:2511-6641 GCF_001515625.1 Sinocyclocheilus rhinocerous
GCTTTTTCAGAACGATGAGCTTTGTAAAAATCGACGTGTTTCAGAAAGGCGGGGCATAGAGGAGAAACAATAATGTACAGTATGTGGAAAATAATGTGTTTTTTGAACGTTAAACCGCATAAACACATTTCATTACACCAAATACACAAAATCATATGACCCCTTTAAAAGTGTTCAAAATTAATCATCTAACTTAACATCAACTCATATCTTGTGGTAGGGGATGAAGTAGAAATAGCAGTTTGTATATCGTCAGCCTCACAATTCTGAAATAAATAGTATCTGCAGCATAAACAAACTTAAATGAAATGTACATGGTCTCCAATGTGTGCATATTATTACATACATCGTCATCAGCTGAATTTTTCAGGTCACACTACATTAATGAATTAACTAATGTTAAATAAAGGAGGCTTAGTTAACATAAACTGCCAATGAAAAAATCTTCTAAAAAATTTGCTAATCTTAGTTCATTTCAGCATTTAATAACACACTATTAAAAACAAAAATATTAACTGTATTACTTAATGAACCTGAGCTAACATGAACCAAATTTTTAACAAAGAATAACAACTTCTGTAACAACTCTAGTTAATGCATCAATATTAACAATGAGCAATAGCTAAAGTTAACTAATGAGATCTTATTGTAAAGTGTTTCCTATTGTTCTTAATAATTCTTTTGCACTTTAATCTGTTTGAAACATATGTTTATACATTATTTTTTGTGTATTGCTTTATTTTATTTAAATATTAAATTATTTCTGTTAAAGGAAAAAAGTTATCAAACCTTTTATACTGTATTAAAACAACACTTTTTTGCATCTTATTTCAGTATTGTGATAATACCGTATACCGTGATAAAAGCTTCAGCAATTATCGCGATGTGAAAATCTGATACTGTCACATGCCTATTGATATCTGATAAGTTAAAGTACTTACACTAGAAAACCGTGTGCTTTCAAGGACGCATATTTAATGCATGTGTGGAGTAAGAACATATAAGGTAGCCGAAGTGTTTAAATCATACATGCACAGTTCAGCTGAAAAAAATTTACCCTCTGTAACTTCATTGTTTATAATTGTCAGTGCTATTATAATTATTGTTAATGCAACTTTTCATTGGAATACTATACCGTGTATAGAAATTGGCATTGATTTATCTAGATTAGAAAATGCTGGAAAATAATGTTCATTGTTAGTTTTGAACCATTGTGTGAAATAATATTAAACTTCACAACTTTATTACAAAGTGATGCTATTTATATTTATTGGCCTAAATGATTATAAGAACAATGTCATGCAGTACATGTAAATGAAGGCTTCTGCATGATCTGTCAAACACTGAGACCAAACAGGATCTGTCCGCAAAGACACAATGCTTCCTGCAGATCTTTAATTATGAGACAAGAAAATGACTGCTTTATTTTGAATGTGCCCCTGGCTACAAATCTGTGACTTAGGCACATATTAAAATGATATACAGTTTAGTTTATTAAATAGGATACCAATTGTAAAAGTACATAATAAATATTAGTTTAGCAACCAAATGTTACATGGCAAAATGGGAATATTTGGATTCTTGTGGAATGAGAGAGGCTTGTGAACGCAATGCCGTTTCAGTTTCACTTTAATTAAATTCATTTTGGTTTGATTTTTGTATGCTGTTTATAATGAATGCCACTATAGCCCAATCTGTGTTTTATTTTATAGTTTAATATATAATCTTATAGCTACTTATTTTACATTCTTGTTTTTTTCTGAATACCGTTAAATTTAATGGATTTGTTTTAGCAGCCACATTTTCAATGTATGATCATTCGTATGATGAGGATTGGCAGCATAATAATGTTTCATGAATCACGCGTAAACCCTGTCATAAGTTGATTTGTGTGCTCAGATCTGTGCTCATTTCTACGTTAGATTGATAAATGAGGCCCAGTGAAACTAAGTAGAACAAAACATAATCCACAGTGGGATAGGATGGATAAAAATGTTTTCTTGTAGGCTTATATTATTTTATGTTCTTAAATATTCTTTTAAGCATTACTGATAATAAAAAAAAAAAATTTGATAATAAAAAAGTCATTCTTAATTGAAAATAAAATGTAAAATATTAATTTATTAATAATATCAATTTCTGATTATCCCAGGTTGCTATGGTCACACATGTTAGTTTACACATTAAACTTGTGGCCATGAGAAAAAGATGTTGTTCCCTCAACATTGGACCTTGAGGCCATGACTTCACATCACTTGACCACAGCATTCAGGATGTTGTTACCTCGACAAAATGATCTTGTGTACACAAGTTAATATGTCATGACCTCAACATGCTATGACATTCGTCGTGGTCACTACATATGTTCACGTTCTCACTAGTTAATATGTTGTGGCCACAACAAAACTAAGTGGACCAAATATGTCTTCTCATGGTCACCATAATTTAAAGCCAATGATGCATTTATACAGCTTAGTAACTGTATTATCAATCACAATATGTATTTATAAGGCAACACAACACAGACATTAACAACAATATAAAACAATTCACTTATTTGACATAGAAATAAATCTGCATTATTAATAGATCATTGTAACTATAAAATAGTAACATTACAACAATGCAGTCTACATCTTTATAAATACATACGACTAACTAACACTTATAAAACTGGGATTAATGGATTACATACATGCATGTTAAAAAAACAAACATATCACTTATAATAATTATAAAAATAAAACAAATATAACTATAATTTCTTGTAACGCAGTATAGGTCTTGTTGAAGTGTCTTTATAAAGATATAGTAGGGGTAACACTTAATAATAACTTTCATTAATAAATAATTAACAAACATTATATAATGCTTGCAAATGTTTACTAAGGACCTCTTTACATCTGGTCACTTCATGCATTTTCTCTGATCGGATAGCTATCTGATTGTGAAAAGACCAGGTGTAAATACCCTCCGAAGCACCTTCAATAAGGATTTATATCTGATCACTTCAGGAGGTGGTATTTTCACAATCGCTGTTCTTTCTCTTGTGTTTTGCTGTGGAATTTCATGTTGAAGTGTTTCTCTGGGTGCGTCCGAAATCGCATACTGCTTAGTAGGTACTACATTTTGAATTTGAACGTACTACTCGACCGTTAAAACAGTACGTTCTATATAGTATGAATGCGAGTAGTATGAATGGAATTCGGACGTACTACATCCGCCATGTTGATGTTGTCACGTGACATGCGTCTTCACAACAGCGCCAAAATTTAAAGAGCCCTCACTACTGCGCAAACATCAGCAATGTTTCACGTAATTCTTACCGCTTTCATCGGCGTTTTAACGTTGATTGGATCAACAGCTCAGAGGAGGCGTCGGTCAGCTGCTCGCAGATCACGCCTTCGTCGACAGCTTGTAAATCATTTATCAAATAAGGTAAATACAATCACCTATTTAGCTAGCAAATATTACCTCAGAATAAAAAGTCATGTCTGTGAACACCATGACAGAGGCTCATTTGGAGCAACGAAATAAAGTAATTTATTGTTATAAATAAATGCATAAAAATACACAGGACAAACAAAAGACATGAATCAATGAATAAACTTGAATGAATACATAATACACAATTGGATAAATAGAGAGAGAGATGGAGAGAATGAATACATACAATATATACATAGCCTAAATAAATATTATAGATAGATACAATATATACATAAATAATACACACACATTTACAGACTGTGAGCCCTACAACCTACTGCCGCCTGAATGCTGCTGTGCCAATTCTTCGATTGTATTTCGAAGATGGATCTGACCTCCGTCCAAACCGGCTTTCACGACAGTCCATCATGTCCCTCATCGCTGCTTTGAAGTCAGATTCTGACCATGGCTGGGAAAAAGATGTTGAGGTGCTGGTGTTTCTCTACTGGCTAATCTCATTAAACTGCTTAACAACGAACGTCTCCGTTAAAAAAAGCAGTTAACAAGCTGATGTACAACAGCATTGACACTAGCTCGATCTGTTCGTTAACTTGATGTGCTCAGTAATAACAATGATTAAACATCTTTTTACAGCCGATTCACGAAATCATCTCATCGATTTACAATGTTTAAACTTTCAA
>NW_015631887.1:14301-14798 GCF_001515625.1 Sinocyclocheilus rhinocerous
ACTCGAAGCATGATACCAAGATCTTTTCTCTATCTGTCCTTCTGAGTAGCACTCTAGTGCTGAACAGCCAAGGGACAATCGACAACAGAGCTATTGAAGAACTGCAGTATCCTTCCATTCCTACATTATACCTTAACTGTTAATACTTGAGTTGATCTTTGATGGTTTAGTTTGATATTCTGAATTTCCTGTCCATGAGTGGTTTTGCTTGAGCTTGTTCAGTGAAAAATGGCTGAAATAGCATTATTAAACCTGTAGGAAAAAATAGCAAGTTCAAAAGATCATGGTTTAACTACTTGCCTTTTCCTGTGTTTGCTCGGTAAGAATTTAAACAGTAATGAAATTCTCATATTTCAACATGGTTAGTTCTCATTACAGTTTTGAAAAATGCTAGAAAATTTTTAATCTGTGGAGTGGAGGGAAAAGAGGGGAGACAACACAACAATGGCTTCTGGTCCAGTCAGTCAAATGGTCCATAAATCAAATGGTTTTGAGAA
>NW_015631888.1:0-1220 GCF_001515625.1 Sinocyclocheilus rhinocerous
CAGGCTGATAGCTGAGTTCTCCACCCACAGGGCTAATGCTGCGTCTGACACTGATGTGTCGTGGACATTTATAGCAGTCATGATTTGAAGGGGGCCTGAGTCTGAGTCAGGCGCCTGCAATGAGCAGAGGAAAGGGTCCAGGTTCTTGCTGCTTGGAGTTGAGCTTGGCCCTGACCCTGGCTTTGACATTGCATCATCGGTCAGTGAGTTGGCGGCGGTGTCTGTGGTTTGACACTGCGACTCATTGGAGTCTACTGACTGGCAGGGTAGAGGCTCACGGACTTGCGTCCATATCTTTAGTTGCTTGAAGTCAATTAAGGGTTCAAAGCGATTAAGCAGGTCTTTTCCAATGAGGAGTGGATACGTGTTGAGACGTATACTGGGTGAACGAGGTCCATTGGTCCCACCGTTAGGTGATTTGGGGCCATATGTTTTAGTTATAGGCCCGTGTGGGAATATGCTTCAAGGTTCAGCTCGCACCTTTGAAGTTTGAGGGTGCTATTAGACCTCTTTAGTCTTTCTTGGACTTCTTCAAGGAGTTCAGTTGACATTAGAGTGATGTCGGCTCCCGTGTCCAGGAGGGCTTCGACTTTGATGTGGCGTTCAATGATATGATGGAGAAAAAACTTTCTTGCTATACCTTTCTCAATGAGGTCGCCCAGAAGTTGAGGGACTGGAGTTTGGGATGAGACAGGTAGGATGTCCGGACTGATCTGGTGTTCGTCGGAGGAGTGGCAGACGACCAAGACAGCACTTTCAGGAACTTGAGCGGTTTCGTCAGCAGGTGTTTGTTGGATGCTGCGGTGATCTGACGCATCAGGTGTTGGGTCAGTTTCTGACTGTTTTGCGGGTGGTTCAGGTAGGATTTCTTGTCCGTCTGAAGTTATGGAGGTTACGGTTCTCTGAGAGTGAGGTGAAGGAGTGCTGTTCTCTGTGGCTGGTTGGGTCAGCTGGTCGCTGCCTTCTCTTCCGGCTGCTAGTCAGGCTGACTCTGGTTTCTCTTTCTTTTCCCACTTCCGATCCTCCTCCTTTCGGTGGAAGAACTCTTTCATCATCATTTTCATCAGCTCTTGTGAGTCGAAACACGGTGATGTCTTTTGTTCTTGTGTGGATTCAGTTTGAGCTTGGTCAGCTTGGAATCTTTGCGAGTTCCTTCGTTGATTCCTTGGACTGGATGCTCCCGGGTGTGTTTGTCGTTTTCCCTTGGAGGTTCCGTTGGA
>NW_015631889.1:0-612 GCF_001515625.1 Sinocyclocheilus rhinocerous
CACAAAATATAGATAATATATGGCAGTTAGACACCATTAAGCTGCAGTGAAATATTGTATATAAATGTGAGAGATGTGATAATTTTCCTCTGACTTACCGGCGTTGATCAGTTTTATCAGAAAGATCAGCATTAGACCACTCTCCATCATCTTCTCCTGCTCGACCCACTATTTCATCAACGCAGCACAAGTTTCTCCTCCGCTCCCTCAAACACACTGAAGAAACTGGTTTCTGTCAGCCCCCTGAAGAAAGAGAACAAGCCCCAAAACTTTCCAATCAAGTTCATCATTTCCTTATTAGAAAGAACAGAGGAAACCAACAAAGAGCTTGAGTGACAAATCAGAGGAGGCATTTCTAATTTTTCACCATATACAGTATATCAAAAGGAGAGTGACAAAAGGAGGCATTTCTAATTTTTCACCATATACAGTATATCAAAAGGACATCAGTGCTGAAAAGGACTCCTCCTCTTCCACCACTATGTAGAGCCTCTTCGGTGAGGATGCGCACACACACACTCCTGCCAAAGGAAAAAATAGTAGCACATCATACAGGAGACTTGAAACATTGCAGAGAGGAAGCACTCCAGGATATTTACAGCATCAACACCT
>NW_015631890.1:0-1051 GCF_001515625.1 Sinocyclocheilus rhinocerous
GAAATAAAACATTTTAGAAGAGAACGCAGCATCACAGTTGTCTGACTCTTAACCAATGAGCATTAAGCTGTGTCTCAGTCAGTCGTTTCCCATCATGCTTTTGATCAGCGCAGTGGGTGGAGAGCAACTGCGCTCGACTGCACAATCCAACACAGCCGCCTCGCAATCGCGAGAGTTTTTTTTGCGCACGTCAGCATGACATCAGAGCAAGTCAGACGTAACTTGGACACTTTTCTAACCGGCATGCATCTCGCGGTGATCACCGGTGATCGGTTCTGCGCAGAGGTGATCGGTTCTGCGCAGATTTTGCTCATCTCAAACAAGCCTACTGCGAAAGCCTTGATGACGGCATACTTTATTCTCGTTAGTTAGATTCTGTGATGACAAGCAGGATGTGTGTTGCGTGCTTATTATAACCAATGATGCTGATCCAATGATGCTCACAAATCTGCTTTTATAACAGTAAAAGCATTTTTAGTCACACTGTTATATTGAGTCATGTTTCAAAAAACACTGATAAAAGCATATATACCCCGACTTTATTGGTATTTAAATAGCATATGCTAATGTTGAACTTATTCATGAACAGATGGCGCTGTATTAAGCAGTATATAAAAGTGTTTCTGTTGCTTTATGAAAACGTTTCTGAAACGTCTGTGTATTTGACAAATATTGCATTTATTTCACTTCATCTGTGATAGAGTATGCAAACACTGCCAGAGCGTCATTACCAGGAGTAAGCGGCTACTCTCTCCAGCCGGAGGCAGGCTAGTGTAGTTTCTCTCGAACATCCTAGTCTTCTCGAGCAAGTAACTACGGCGCTGCCGATGACTTCCGTAACCATGGAAGAAATGCGTTAAGCAGCGTGCTCTTGCTCTCGCTTGGGTCGCTGAGTGCGCGTGCGCATAAGAATTCAACTCCTAACAGCGTAAATAACTCAGAATGCACGAAACGACAACAGACCCCCCGTTAAGCGCAGCATATTGCAGCCACAAGCGTGTTGCCTGTGACAACAGATAAGTACCGCACATTCGCATAAACTAGCACAAGC
>NW_015631890.1:1120-7569 GCF_001515625.1 Sinocyclocheilus rhinocerous
CTTCTTGGGGATGAAGTTCCCATCTGAACTTGTTCTTGTGGCAGTCACATAACTCGTGGAGTCCATGACAATAATGTAGAGATGCGTGAAGTAATGCTGACTCAGTCACTTCCGAATCAGGCAGCAATGCGGTGAATTCACGTGTTCAAGTTAACGAACTTGACGAGTTAACGAGTTCAAGTTAACGTGTTCAAGTTAACGAACGGAGGTGAGACCATTGGGGAAACAAATTCCACTTCTCTAAATTCCCGATTCCTAGTGATGATGGTGTTTTGCCTGCCGAATTCGCCATTTAATTAGCTATTGAGCAATTCAATTAAATTCAAGTTTATTTAACAGAGAGAGTGTGTCTGAACCCCGAACGTTATCAGGAAGGCTATTCCAGAGTTTGGGAGCCAAATGCGAAAAAGCTCTACCTCCTTTAGTGGACTTTGCTATCCTAGGTACTACCAAAAGTCCAGAGTTTTGCGACCTTAGGGAGCGTGATGGATTGTAGCGTGGTAGAAGACTAGTTAGGTACGCAGGAGCTAGCCCATTAAGGGCCTTATAGGCAAGTAATAATATTTTGTAACTGATACGGAACTTAATAGGTAGCCAGTGCAGAGACTGTAAAATTGGGGTAATATGATCATATTTTCTTGACCTGGTAAGGACTCTAGCCGCTGCATTTTGGACTACCTGTAGCTTGTTTATTGAAGATGCAGGACAACCACCTAGCAGTGCATTACAATAGTCCAGTCTAGAGGTCATGAATGCATGAACTAGCTTTTCTGCATCAGAAACAGGTAACATATTTCGTAGTTTGGCAATGTTTCTAAGATGGAAGAATGCTGTTTTTGTAACATGGGAAATATGATTTTCAAAAGACAAGTTGCTATCTAATATAACACCCAGATTTTTGACTGTAGAGGAAGTAACCGTACATCCGTCTAGTTGCAAATTGTAATCCACGAGATTCTGTGTACTGTCTTTTGGTCCAATAAGTAATATCTCTGTCTTATCCGAGTTTAATAGGAGAAAATTATTGGTCATCCAATCTTTTACATTTTTAACACATTCTGTTAGCTTATATTATTTAGAAGTTTCATCTGGTCTTGTTGAGATATATAGTTGAGTATCATCTGCATAACAGTGGAAGCTAATCCCGTATTTTCTAATAATATTACCAAGGGGCAACATGTATATCGAAAATAGCAGAGGACCTAGGACAGATCCTTGTGGCACTCCATATTTTACTGGTGATAATTGAGATGACTCCCCATTTAAATGAACAAAGTGGTAGCGATCAGACAGGTAGGATCTAAACCATTTTAAAGCCTGCCCTTGAATACCTGTAGTTTTGTAATCGATCTATGAGTATGTGATGATCTATAGTGTCGAACGCAGCACTAAGATCAAGTAAAACTAGCAATGAGATGCAGCCTTGGTCTGACGCAAGAAGCAAGTCATTTGTAATTTTAACAAGTGCAGTTTCTGTGCTATGGTGGGGCCTGAAACCTGACTGAAATTCTTCATAGAGATCATTTTTTTGCAGGAAGGAGCACAGTTGAGCAGACACAACTTTTTCTAAAATTTTAGACATAAAAGGAAGATTTGAGATGGGTCTGTAATTTGCCAGTTCACTAGGATCTAGTTGTGGTTTCTTAAAAATGCGAATGCGAAAACTGCTGATAATACTGAGGGACCTTATATATGAATGCTTAGGTAGGTGTTGTATTCCCATAGGTAGATGGGGATCAGCTGAGAGTCAGCTGATGCGAGCTTGACTAACGTGACCTGCCAGAACTAACGCTACGCTTGATTATTATGTTTAATATTTAGTTTTGGTCATACTATTTTACAGGGCACCAGCCAGGAATTTCACCTTGACAGTAAAGAAAAATCATGGAAGTTTGTTGAATAAATAAGAATTACATAAATTGGAGGAAGTTGTAGTCTGACCAATCTGAAGGATTTGAGAGATACCGTTAACTTGTAGAGCCTCTTACTGTATTATCAACACAAGGAAGACACAAGTGTAATAAAAGGGGTTTTATTAACAAAAGAATAGATAAGAGTAACTAACAACTACTAAATGGGTACAATGAATGGATAAAATGCAAAAGATTGAAAGAAGAGATTATTTGTTATTAACTGACATCAGCTATATAAAATCTAATGCAGATTAGATAATCATAAACTGACAATATATACTAATGCCAACGGTCTCTAGAAAGAGGTTTGGAAAGAGTGATATTTGCATTCCGCGTCTGGGCAGAGACGTCTTCCACTTGTTGACCTGGGCCACACTGCAGTGGGAAGAAAGGAGTTAGACCCATTTCACAGTCTTGAACACAAAGCACTGGTGAACGATGAGCACAGAGAAGCTCCTTTTTCTGGAAACACACAAACAGAGGAGCCTTGAAGGTGAAGGTTCTGATGTCTGTACAGAAGATCCGGACACTTAAAACATGCAGGAAGAGGATCGCTGACAAGACGATTCTGAAGTTGTTGGAGAAGATCCGAGCAGTTTGGAACTTGCAAATGGAGGATCGCTGAAGAGAAGGTTCTGAAGTTGTTGCAGAAGATGGGGGGCAATAAGCTTGTGGTCGTTGTTGCTGTTTCCAAACTCCCCAAATCCACTCTTGCAGAACTTCCTTGTTTCTCCTTAGAACAACTTAGCTTAGCAGCTTAGTTGGCGCCTTTCAGATCCAGCGTTTTGATTGGCTGTAAACGTAAAAGGACTGTAAGTCCTAGAGATAGCATGCTGGAGGTGGCCATGGTATGGCCCCTCTCTGGCATGAGGTTTATTTGCATAGCTTAAAGTCTATGTTTAGAACAATGTCTTTAAGGTTTTTCCTATGAATAATTCACTTTCCAAACCAATTACAGATTAACCTACACATTGTGCTGAAAATATGAAGACCAAACATCAATGGGTAATGCTGATCATTGACCCATGCATTCATATATTTTATTTATTTATTTAGTCATTTAGCAGACGCTTTTATCCAAAGCGACTTACAAATGAGGACAATAAAAGCAGTATATATAATCTGATATATACAGTATATATCTTAATAGGTAAGGTTGCATACATCGTTGTATCACACACAGCACTCGTTAAGTATATACAGTTCTGTAAATGGATTTGAAGAAGGGTTAAAGGGGTCATATGATGAAGTCTGAAATCCAAAGAGATATTCTTTATAAAAGTTAAGAGTCAGCCACACCTACCTAAAACGGCTCTTGTTATGCATCATCTTTGGTTGACATCCTAACATATCCTGTAATATGACTATAAAAAAATGTTGCCAGCAGCCAAATTTCAACCGTTACTAACATTGAATCTGAATGGCCTACAGTTACAAAAACGGAAATATTCTTACGTCATGGTTAAACAAATATGTACTGTATTTTGTGAAAATCTACAAGGTGGCGCTATAATAAGCAACTTTACCTTTTAGCTTATAATTCAACTGTGAACAAATTGTGAACAAACTTTGAGGTTGGCTTGAGAAATAGATGATAGATATATTCAGATAGATAGGTTTTCAGCTTGAAGTAGTTTTAAAGTTGGAAGTTGGAAGGTTTTGAAGGCCATACAATCTGTCAGAAAGATAGATAGCTAGACAGACAGATAGGTTGCTAGAGCGTTGCTATGCAGTTGCTAGCGTGTTCTGGGTGGTTAATAGGGTGTTGCTATGCAGTTGCTAGGGTATTTGGGGTGGTTGCTAGGGTATTGCTATGCGGTTATCAGAGTATTTTTATTTGAAGAAACTTTTACTTCACTACATTCCAAAGCATAATATCATACTTATTAACAATTCAGTTGACATGTCTGACTCAAAATGAGCCAAGAATGTGAGATCCTCCAAGCTTGAGTGCATGTGTGACTGATGGTACGAAAAGTAAGTTACTAATGACGAATTGTAGGATTTATTATTGTAAATGAAAATCAAATTTAGGTCATGACTTTCAGTTTTTGTGAACTAAACCTGCTGTAAAAGGGCAAGCTGTTTAAGCCCACTGAATTTAGGTAACTAGATAGCTTCAGACAAGTTTAAATAGTTTTTCAGTAGGCTGGCTTTCTCAAGCCAACCTAAAAAGCTTAAATCAATATGTTGGCTTTGTCAAGTCAATCTCCGAGTCTATAGCATAAAAATCAGTCTTCAAGCTTTCGTAGACAACCTAGGAAGTCGGGGGAAGGTCTCATTTTGTAAGTTTTGTAACAAGTTGTTCACACACTATCAATAAAAAAGCAATTAATACATGAAAATTATTACATATTGTCCCTTTAAATAGCAAAGCAAAACATGAGTTCATGCACTAGATCTTTATAAAAAGAAATAATAATAACTAGATGGTTATGTTGTTGTTTTTTTGTTGTTGTTTTTTTTTGCAGGATAGGAAAAGATGGAAAGCGAGATGACAGAAAAGGAGACAAGAGAAAGGGTAAGATAATAAATAGTGATGTGCTATGCGGTCTTTAGATAGTCACCTAATTATCTATTTGTAATGACAATTTTTGAAACATTGTTTTTTTACTTTTTCAATTCATCAAATAAAGAACTTTCTGCAGAGTCCAGACTGCAGAAGTTGCACGGGGATATTAAAACATCTTTGAAGATTGATAACCTTGTAAGTCCAGGCTCCAATTCATTTGTTTTTTTTTCATTCTTGTATATAGATTTTAAACATCATTTCTGTAATATCATTAGTTGACACCTACATAGACTGATATTGATTATGCTCTCTGAAATTCATGTATTAACCTTCTTGTTTATGTAATTCTTGTTGTGTAAGTAAATCTTTATTCTCTCCATTATTAGGATGTAAGGAAATGTTTAGTTGCATTGGATGAGTTGAGTTCATTGCATGTTACTACTCAACAACTTCAGAGACACTGTGAACTCATAGCTACTCTTAAAAAGGTATGATTAAAACGTTTTTTTGGGCAACATTGGACAATTGTCATGTTTATAAATTATTATTGTACACCACCTGCAGCAAAAACAACAAGCACAATAAATAAATAAATAAAAATAAATAAATAAATAATGTTAACTGAAAATGAATCAGTTTTATACTGTGTCTTTACAGATCCGCAGGTTCAAAGCCAGCCAGGATGTGATGGACAAATCCACGATGCTTTATAATAAGTTTAAAAGCATGTTTTTAATGGGAGAAGGAGAGTCAGTGCTCAGTCAAGTACTCAATAAAAGTCAGAGACAGTCAGAGAAAAAACAGAGACAGATTGAAGAGGCCAAGAGTGGAGTGCTAAAAAACACAGAACAGACCAAAGAGCAGAAAGGTAAAGCTTCTTTTACAGATTGCATTTTCATTTTATACATGAAGGTGGGGTGTAATGATATATTGTGCCAAAATATATAATGGTACAAAAATGCAATGATATGTACGGAAGCCCTGAACCGCAACGTGAAAAAAAAATTAATAAATCAACGAGGGGGGAAAATAAAAATATAGTGACTTAGATCCTTCCTGAGCCTAAGTCTGAACACTTTCTCTCTCTCCTCGAAACGTTTTTTTTCTCTCTCTCTTCAAAAACTTTATTTCTTTCTTCAAAACTTTTTTTCTCTCTTCAAAAACTTTTTTCTCTTCAAAATCTTTTTCTCTCTTCGAAACATTTCTCTTCAAAATCTTTTATTTTTGTCTATTCAAAACTTTTTTCTCTCTCTTCAAAACTTTTTTTCTTCCTTCTAAACTTTTTTCTTCTTTCTAAACTTTTTTTTTTCTCTCAGAGAGCAACACAAGTGAGAAAAAAAAGATGGCTAGCTAACATTAGCATGCGGTACCAAACTCGGCCACCAGGTGTCACTATCAGTATGCATGAAAACTAATGCATAAATGGCTTTAAAGCTGCAGTCCGTAAGTTTTGCCTCTGTCAGAATCAGAATCAGAATCAGAATCAGAATGAGCTTTATTGCTAGGTATGTTTTCACATACGAGGAATTTGTTTTCATGACAGAAGCTTCCGCAGTGCAACAGAATGACAGCGACAGAACAAAAACACAGATAATAAAAGATCTGCCGTTCTCAACCCCGCCGTCTCTGCTCACTCTAGCCCGGCCTCAGCTAAACGCTAAGCTGCGGCTCCTTTGTCGGATCCGCCGGCCGCGCCGTTCTCAACCCCGCCGCCTCTGGTTGGTTGGTTGCCAGGTTACGGAGGAGCCTCGAAGTTCTTCTGAGAGAGTGATTTGGCAAGACTTTGAGTTCTGCAGAGTTACGAAGCTTCAACGCTTTATCAAAAAAAGGGGTTAACAAAACATTGATTAAAGTTGCACGGTTACATTTTGACACCTCGAGCATATATATAAGACATACAACATATTATTTGTGAATATGGTTGCCCTGTTATACGCATAAATGATTGTCTTTTGAATTGTCTGTGTAAGTTCTGTTTCTTTGTCTGTGACAGGAGAAACGCGCACTTTTCTGGAAAGTAGGAA
>NW_015631890.1:8196-8645 GCF_001515625.1 Sinocyclocheilus rhinocerous
GCTGGACATGGAGCTATTAATCTGTCGCTTTCTGTTTATCGGATATCAATTTATGCGTTAAACGGTCATGGGGTCCAGGAGTGTCTGTCGCTGGAACATTTCCAGATACCAGGTTCTTTGTTCTGTTGGTTATTAGATAGTTTATTTATGCTGAAGCCAGTCACGAGACAACACTGACGTTCTGTTGCTTAAATGAGTCCAGATGCAGAGGTCAGTTATTGCGGTCTTAGTGCTTGCCGCCCCAGGAGGTGGGTTGGTAAATCACTCTCTCCTTGTGTTTCTTGTAAAGATAAGGCGAGCGGGACAGGAACTTATTTGAGACAATTGGCGCCTGGGCTGACCATGGTTCAGCTTTACGACTCTCATATGATTGAGAAGAGATGTTAGTTTTCTGGTGAAATGCAGAGATTCCATCGTTCATTTGTGTGATGTTCGCAAATGCCTTACAG
>NW_015631890.1:9733-10707 GCF_001515625.1 Sinocyclocheilus rhinocerous
TTTAAAGCGTTTTTATATTTTATATATTTAAAGCAAGTTTTTTGGGCAGTGTAGAGTAGGGCTTGTTGTTTGTCATTTCTCCGATCACACATGCAGACATGGTTTTATGTTTACGCGACGCAATGCAACGCAACGCGTAAAACGACAGTATAAGTCATTATAATCAGTAATTATGTCCTCGTTTGTAATGGGTTTTGATGTTTTTGTCTCGTCGCGGATGGCATCAACAGTATGGTGAGGGGCGTAACATTTCCGTCACACGCTTGAGGTATTCGGCCAATCACAACGCACTGGATAGCTGGCCAATCAGAGCACACCTCGCTTTTCAGACCGATTAGTTTTGTAAAAATCGACGCGTTTCAAAAAGGCGGGGCATAGAGGAGAAACAATAATGTACAGTATGTAAAAAATAATGTGTTTTTTTTACTTTAAACTGCATAAACACATTTCATTACACCAAATACACAAAATAATGTTCTTTTTAGCAGCATCATATGACCCCTTTAAAGGCCGAGCTGAAGTCCACAAACAGGATCCTGGTCCCTGGTCTGTCTAGATGTTGCAGAACATAATGCAGTCCCATGTTGACTGCATCGTCCACAGCTCTGTAGGCAAACTGAAGAGGATCCAGCAAGGTCCAGTAATGTCCTTCAGGTAGGCCAGCACCAGTTTTTCAAATGACTTCATGATGACAGACGTTAGAGCCACAGGCCTGTAGTCATTTAGTCCTGTAATTTTGGATTTCTTTGGGATGGGGATGATGGTGGAGCGTTTGAAGCATGAAGGGACTTCGCACAGCTCCAGTGATCTGTTGAAGATCTGTGTGAAGATGGGGGCCAGCTGGTCAGCACAGGATTTCAGACAGGCTGGTGTAACACAATCTGGGCCTGGTCCTTTTTTCCTTTTCTGCTTCCGGAAGACCTGGCGCACCTCGTCTTCACTGATCTGAATTGCAGGTGTGGGGGAGAAGGGGG
>NW_015631890.1:10802-11029 GCF_001515625.1 Sinocyclocheilus rhinocerous
GCACCTCGTCTTCACTGATTTGAGGTGCAGGTGTGGGGGAGAGGGGGCTTGCAGGAGGTGTGAATGGTGTGAATGGTTGTGTGGCGAGGTGTTCAGGTGTGGGGTGTTTTTTCAAACCTGCAGTAGAACTCATTCAGATCGTCTGCCAGTTGTTGATTCTCCACAGTGCTGGGGGATGGTGTCTTGTAGTTGGTGATTTCTTTCAGACTTTTCCACACTGATGCTGA
>NW_015631890.1:11171-11997 GCF_001515625.1 Sinocyclocheilus rhinocerous
GAATTATCTAGCTTGCGTGGGTTGTGAGTCGGCACGGCTGCAGCTGCGGATGAATCTAATGTTCTGAAGAGTATGTGTGGCATTACTGATGGTGATTAAATCTAAAGATCGGTTAGCTCATATCACATCAAACCGTTTATCAAAAATAATAAAAAGTTATTATTATTGTTATACTTTATTCTCAAATGATTAATGTTAACAACATCAGCATTGTTTACTATGAGTAGTGTGTATTAAGAGTGTAGATTTCAATTTCTGCAGTCTAATTTAATTGGCATACTCTTCGAATTTCATATTAAGAAATTCTATTAACCCAAAAAGCAAATTATGCTCCCTTCGAACTGGTTTTCTTTAAAATACAAATCTTTGTAATCCCAGGCTCTGTAATCTCAGAAGCACATTCATAACCGGAATATAATTTAATTTCATTCACATGTGTTTCATAAACACATAATCCTTTATGGATTACAATCCGCCATCAAAATGATACATTATTCTGGCTGCTGTGAGAAAAGGCTAACAATCTGCCACCTGCAGGATCCTCACATGCGATAGCCTAGTAGCCGGGACAACTTCTTTATGTTTACAGACGTGACGTAATGACGCAGTGCCATGCTCGAATTTCCCGCGAAAACCTACCCGTACCACTCAAATTAGAAAACATTATTATAAGATAACCATTGTGAATCGGGCTAAAGTAAGGCGATAGTTTTGAACACTGGCTGGTTATGTACTTGCTCAAATATTGATTTCGGATCATTTTTAAAAAAGTTACGGACTGCAGCTTTAAAATACGTGTATCATTCGATCATTTGTTTTTTAATTT
>NW_015631890.1:12062-25368 GCF_001515625.1 Sinocyclocheilus rhinocerous
AACCTACCTGTACCACTCAAATTAGAAAACATTATTATAAGCTAACCGTTGTTAATCGGGCTAAAGTAAGGCGATAGTTTTGAACACTGGCTGGTTATGTACTTGCTCAAATATCGATTTCGGATCATTTTTTACCAAAAAAAGTTACGGACTGCAGCTTTAAACCTTGAATAATACAATTATGCAAAGGATTTGCATATCACAATCAAGACGAAAACAGGTTACATATGATTCATATGACATTGGTTGACATAACAGCTGGAGTTGTTTTTAGTTGTATATTCTAAACATGCGCTACTTTGCCCAGCACTGGAAATATGGAGAAAAATGAGGGAAACGTGGGCAAATTATTACAGTGTACAGTATATGGAGGCCTGGGTGTACACCTGGTATAGTCCAGGTGATATGTGCAAAATTTGAGGTGAAATGTTCACTTTTTCATAAAGGCATGAAACTTGGTACACTTGTATAGTTTGTGGCTCTGAACATTTTCAGAAATGGAGCCATCGCAAAAACACTTTGTGGTGGCCATGGCAACCATTTTACTTTCCGCCATAACCAAATTATGTATTTTGTGTCATATCTCCTGAACCAAACATGATAACACAGAAAAGGTGATGTCTACCCCTATGTTTTGGTGGTCAAGGATCCCCCTATGTTTTGATGGTCAAGGATTACAATGATACCACATACAACAACATAAACTGTTCAGGTGAACAGTTAATGGTGAAGTCAGCAATGTGAGAAGGAAATCACAGTATCTGAGTATCACAGCATTTACAATGGTCCATATTATGGCTATTATTTTTTTCGTTCTTTGATAATTAACTAATATTTTATTCAATAATACAATAAAATATTGTTTTCAAGATTACAATCATATATTTAAGATATAAAAAAATCATCTCAAGTAAGTGTATTTTTCCTTACCTCAGGCAGAGTCAGGTAGGCGGTAGTATGTTTCCAATACATTCTTGTTCTCTCTCAACTACGCTCTAATATCAAACGCAGACAGCAATGCAATCTTGCTAACCTGTGTTCTATGTGCACCTCTTCTACTGCACCTCTCTCATTTTCTGTGGGTCTCTGGAATTGCCAGTCAGCTGTCAACAAACAGACTTCATTCTGGCCATTGCTTCTCAGTCTACTCTTAGTACCTTGGGCTTGACTGAGACCTGTATTCCTTCAGAAGACTCAGCAACCCCTTCTGTTCTCTCTAACAGCTTCCCTTTCTCTATTTATCACCTTCCTGGTCAAATGGGCACCTTTATAGAGGAGTTGGATGGGCTGCTGTCCTCATTCTCTGGGGATGGCAGTCCACTTGTAGTCTTTGGTGACTTCAATATCCATCTGGAGAAGCCTTACACTGCAGAGATGTTCTAGACATCTCTCATTATTTCTTTATTACATTTAACCTACATCTTACTACCTGTGTGCCACTGATTCCTCTACCAGTTACTTTTAGGCAAAACCTATGCTCCCTTTCACCCTTCCATCTTTCCTCTGTAATGTTGTCCTCTCTTCCGTCACACACCCATTTCTCATCTCTGGATCTGAATAATAATAATAATAATAATTCATTACATTTATATAGTGCTTTTCTGTGTACGCAAAGAGCATTACATGGAAGGGGGAATCTCCTCAACCACCACTAATGTGCAGCATCCACCTGGGTGATGCGACGGCAGCCATAGTGTGCCAGAACGCACCAGTTTATTGGTGGAGAGGAGGAGGAGTGAAGAAGCCAATCAGTAGATATGGGGATGGTTAGGAGGCCATGATGGTCAGAGGGCAATGGGCAAATTTGGCCAGGATGCCGGGGTTACACCCCTACTCTTTTTCAAAGGACATCCTGAGATTTTTAATGACCACAGAGAGTCAGGAACTTGGTTTAACGTCTCATCCGATGGACGGTGCTTTTTGACAGTATAGTGTCCCCATCACTATACTGGGGCGTTAGGACCCACACAGACCACAGGGTGAGCACCCCCTACTGGTCTCTCTAACACCTCTTCCAACAGCAACCTAGTTTTTCTAAGGAGGTCTCTCATCCAGGTACTAACCAGACTCAACCCTGCTTAGCTTCAGTGGGCGATCAGTCTTGGGCTACAGGGTGATATGGCTGCCAGATCAAGTGAATACAGCAACTGACACTTTATGATCCACTTTAACTTCTTGTCAAGACAATATCTGTCTTAACTTCTTGTCAAGACAATATCTGTCTAGACAGGCCAGTGCATACTACCCCTTCTAACCTTGGCTCGCCAATGTATTAGATTTCTCTAATACAAAAAAATAAGTAGTCTTGACCAAAATTTTTGTGGTGAGAAGAATTTATTGAAGATGGTAGTGTAGCAGTTCTTCAGTAGCGATGTTAGCATGTCATCCTTCAAACAATCTTAACCCTTGTAAGAATCTGAGCTTCCCTTAAAGTTTTATCAGTGGGATAGAATTTTATACCTGAAGACAAAAGGGCAAGGCACCGAACCCCCAACTGCTCCCCGGGCGCCGCAGCAAAAAAAATGGCTGCCCACTGCTCCGGGTGTGTGTTCACGGTGTGTGTGTGTTCACTGCTGTGTGTGTGCACTTTGGATGGGATAAATGCAGAGCACTAATTCCGAGTATGGGTCACCATACTTGGCCACATGTCACGTCATTTCACTTCACTTCAGTTCACTTCACAAAAGGGCAACAAACAAAAAATACTGTTAGGACCTCCCGCTAAATATCCTGCAATCTACAAGACGTTCCTGAGGAATGCTGTTCCTTTGTTATTCTAATGGATGGACCATTTGGTTCACACCTTTATAGACATAGTTGCATTATTTATTTCACAAAATAACCAACTAAGGTTTCAGAAGTGACCATTCAACTGAGACTGCTTTACCAGTCACTATAAGCCCTGCAGATAGCGAAAGCTAATTCCAAATCATCAGTTCTCATTCTGCTGGATCTATCTGCCACTTTTGACACAGTAAATCATCAGATTCTCCTGTCTTCCATCACAGGATCTGCACTTCACTGGTTTGAATCTTATCTCACAGGTCGGTCTTTCAGGGTGACCTGGGGAGGAGAGGTATCCAAAGCACATCAGCTGGTCACTGGGGTTCCTCAGGAATCAGTTCTTGGTCCCCTCCTCTTCACCATATACACTACATCACTGGGACCCATTATAATAGCAGATGGTTTCTCCTACCATTGCTATGCTGAAGACACACAGCTCTATCTTTCATTTCAACCAGATGATCCAACGGTAGCTGCATCAATCTCAGGCTGCCTGGAGAACCTCTCGGCATGGATGAAGGAACATCTCCTGCAGCTCAACCTGGTAAAGACTGAGCTTCTTGTCTTCCCTGCCACTCCAACTGTACAGCATGATTTCACCATCCAGCTAGGTTCATAAAAAATTATTCTTTGATGACCAGCTAACCTTCAAGGACCACATTGTGGTCATTGTGGACATTGCTTCCCAGAACATTTTCATTCACAGTTCCTGGCTAGTGGAATGATCTTCCCACACCCGCAGTAATTAACAGAACACCCAACATGTTATTCGACAGCAACACTAATTTAATCCCATACCCGAGCCGTTGAACATAAAAACTGTGACCCGAACCGCACCTACATTAAATCTCCTACATGAGGTAGACAAAACTTATTTATTCAAACTTTTATTCAAATTGTGAAAAGATTAAAGAAGAGAACAATGAGCGCTCCCTTTAATATAATCACAACGGCTGTTAATCAGTGGCAACGCAATTGGCTACTTGTCACGGTCCGGCCCACATCCGCACCCAGCACATAAATATTATTCCACCTGTTACATCAAATATTAGCGTTTCACCTGCGTGTACCTGCCAGCGTTCAGGACTCTGGTTTCCCCCTTGTCGACACTAACATAATAGACAACTCTGGCCCCAGAGAGTGATTGTAAATTAAGTTTACATGAAATATGTTTGAAATTTCAATCTGCATCTTCTGAGATACTGCGATTTCATTGTAATCCTTCTCATAAAGTCACAGAATTCACCATTAACTGTTCACCTGATAGCGTTGCCGTCTGCGTTTGATGTTAGAGCGTTGTTTAGAGAGAACAAGAATGTATTGGAAACATACTACCGCCTACCAGACTCTGCCTGAGAGGTAAGGAAAAATACACTTACCTGAGATGATTTTTTTTATATATTTCTGAAATATATGATTGTATTCTTGAAAACAATCGTTTATTGTATTATTGAATAAGATATTAGTTAATTATCAAAGAAAGAAAAAATTAATAACCATATATATTAATAGTCACCTGAACAGTTTATGTTGATGTATGTGGTATCATTGTAATCCTTGACCATCAAAACATAGGGGTAGACATCACCTTTTCTGTGTTATCATGTTTGGTTCAGGAGATATGACACAAAATACATAATTTGGTTATGGCGGAAAGTAAAATGGTTGCCATGGCCACCACGAGGTGTTTTTGAGATGGCTCCATTTCTGAAAATGTTCAGGGCCACAAACTATACAAGTGTACCAAGTTTCATGCTTTTATGAAAAAGTGAAAAAAAATTTCACATATCACCTGGACTAATAATGATAATCTTCCAGTCGGTAAGACGAAACGGGGAAATTATGCGCAGACGGGACATTCTAAAATGCTTAACAGTATTTCGCTTAGAATTCGGTATACAGTTTTTTTAATAAAACATTCTATTTACAGTAGGGATGCTCCGATCGATCGGCCGGAGATCGGTATCGGCCGATAATCAAATTTTATGACTCGATCGGTACTCACTACACTTGGCCGATCTCAAGAACCGATCACAATTTGATGACGTCAACGCGTGACGACGTACATGATGTGTGGGGACATAAATGATTTGGTGCCACAGTCATGTCATCGCCGGTGTGGAAATGCTATGATGACGTTTTGAGAAACAATGAAAAATTTGCTATTTGTTCTATTTGTTTTGCATGATGATATGATGAATGTATGGTTAATTTTTAACAGCAGATTCAGTGACGTTAGAGCTGATCTGCGCCTCACTGCACACGTCTGCGGCGTGTTACGGCTCCACGGGAACCGGAGCTGATCGCGGCCGCTCTAGTCAGTGCTTGTGTTTATAGCCTACCAGCCAGCCGCGGCAAATTTCTGAAGCGGCTCTCCGCTGCTTGGCTAAAAATAGTCTTTTGTGAGTTGGCACAGCGTGGAGGACGGAACAAAACCTCGTCGGAGCCGTAAGGGATAACGGTAAAATAATACGCTGATCGTGGGCTGCTTTTAAATGAACATTTATTTATAAAACAAAATATCTTCTTTGGCTATATTTGCCTACTTAATAGCATTAACACAGGTGTACTGTCCTTAACATAGCTTTAGTTTTGTTTTGACAGTCAGATAAACTCCCTTCCCTCACACGACTCTGAAGACAAGAAGTTCGTTTGCCCACAGGTTTAATGGTCTTGGGTATGGAGTGAAACTACAAATAAACAAATGTACACATTAAATAATAATGTCCAGAAATTAACAAAACTACAGAAGCAAAATAACATTCACATTGATATAATATGCTGTGATGCTTGGAAATACACACGGCCTTTTCTTATGTAAATACACAATACAGCGATAGGACGCTAAAGTAGAATGTGGCCAATGCAATAGCTCAGTGAAAATGACAAATAATTAACTTTAACCTTAACAGTTTACATTTATATACAGGTATAATGAACATTAACGTAAATAAAATAAATATTTACAAGCGATGCTGTTGCAAGGTTACAGATCACAGAAATATACGGCGATTAAAGAGAGCCATCGTTACCGCTGCCCGCATGGAGCACTCACTACTTCCTGATTCAGGTGAACACCAGAAATCGCAATTAAAAGTAACATCAAACTTGCCACTAGATGGAGCTCTAAACCATTAATAAATTGAATAGGAGAATTACTGTTATTAAAGAATTGTACTCAAACAATTAAATCTTTAATCAAATTAAACATTAGACATGGAATCTATTCAAATCAAACTTGTTACAGCACAACAGTCTTTACTCCTTTATCTGGAATGTCACCGTTTCAGTCACTACAACTTCCCGATCAGGCGAACAAACACACACACACACACACACGAAATCGTCTGCCTCATGAAAAAAAATACCCGCACTCATTTTGATTTTTAAACGTGCAGTATGTGCTCATGTTCATTCAACGAAGCCTTTTGGAAAATCGGTCAGTTTTGATATTGTGGCAAGCGCCATAAATCAAAAAACCGGTACTCAGTATCGGCTGCAAAAATCCTGATCGGAGCATCCCTAATGTACAGGCAAGCAGGTGAACCCGGCAGAATATGAACTGCATGTTAATGAGACTTAATTGCGCGTTGCGTTCATATCCTGGCCACAATTCTGCTTGCCTGTAGGCCTACATAGTAGGCCTATATAATAATACAGTGATATAAAAAGCCTAAATTCGGTATAGTTTATTCAAAATAAAAATATATTTTTAATAAACTAAATGAAAAGTCTATAGTTTATAAAAGTCTAAATTCGTTATAGTTTATTAAAAATATATTTTTATTTTGAATAAACTATACCGAATTTAGGCTTTTTATGTCACTGTCCAACTTTTACTTTTACTTCACTACATTTCCTAATTAAAATGTGTACTTTTACACCGATACATTTCCCCGAAGCATATTCGTTACTTACTACAAAACAGAACACGGACTGCATGAAAGCAGGTTTGACGAATCAGTGGTCTGGCGTTTGCAAGTTAGACTCATGCTCATGTGGAAACAAGTGCGCGCACAACCGCAGATGATTCATTTTCCACTCAAGTCGAGGCTGGAGTGTGTGATACAGTATCGTCTGCGATAATGTAGTAAGTGTTGTTGAAATGATGTGCGATCGGACATTATCAAGTATAGTATAGTAGGCCTAACGTTACAGTATATAGTACAGGCTATATCACCAAATCACACACAGAGTGCACGCACATTGATTTATTAGTCTATTAAAACTCAAAATTCAAGGCATTCTAAATTTTAGATGGCAAAAATGCTTCTGTATGCTTTTTATATTTATATAATTTAATACAGTTAACTTAATCTATATCACACAAAGAGTACCGTTTTTCTGTTTACCGTTTTATTTTATTTATTTGCCTACTTTAATCACGTTTAATTATTTAAATATGTATTTAAACAAGAATATGTGTATTTATACACACATTTATTTATTGTTTTTGCAGGTTTCGTCCTGCATATTTTCTCTCTCCAAAAACTTTTTCTTCTTGTAGAGTTTTTTCTCTCTACACATTTTCTCACTCTCCAAATTTTTTTCTCTCTCCAAAAATGTTTTTTACTGTCTTCAAATGTACTTTCTATCTTCAAAAACTTTTCTATCTCCTCAAACTTTTCTCTCTCTTCAAAACTTTTTTCTCTCTTAAAACTTTTTTCTCTTCAAATTTTTTTTTCTCTCTTCAGAACTTTTTTCCCTCCCATTATTTTTTCTCTCTTCACACTAACAGGTGTCACTATCAGTTTGCATGATATGCATAAACGGCTTTAAAGCTTAATTCGTACAATTACACGAAGGATTTGCATATCGTAATCAAGACGGAATCAGGTTATTATGATTCAAATGACATTGGTTGACATGTATAACAGTTGGAGTTGTTTTTAGTCGTAATATTCTAAACATGCACTACTTGCTGCACCTCTCGTTGTCCTGTGGCGTTGTCGGAAATATGGAGCAAAATGGGGAAACGTGGGCAAATTATTACAGTGTAAAGTATATGGAGCCCTGAGTGTACATCTGATAAAGATAATCTTGCTGTAAGTAATAAATTCCAGTCGGTAAGACGGAAGTCATGCACAGACGGGATTCTAAAATGCTTAACGGTATCTATAACGCCGTTAATAATTCGGTATACAGTATTTAAATAAAATATAGTCTACTATGTAGGCTACAGTCAAGCCGGTGAACCCGGCAGAATATGAACGCAACGCGCTGAACTGCACGTTAATGAGACTTTGCGCGTTGCGTTCATTTCCACAATTCTGCTTGCCTGTAGGCATATATCAATGAAGTGATAGACTATAAAAAGCCTAAATTCGGTATAGTTCATAAAAAAAATTATATATATATATATATATATATAATTTTTTTTATGAACTATACCGAATTTAGGCTTTTTATAGTCTATCACTTTATTGATATATGCCTACAGGCAAGCAGAATTGTGGAAATGAACGCAACGCGCAAAGTCTCATTAACGTGCAGTTCAGCGCGTTGCGTTCATATTCTGCCGGGTTCACCGGCTTGACTGTAGCCTACATAGTAGACTATATTTTATTTAAATACTGTATACCGAATTATTAACGGCGTTATAGATACCGTTAAGCATTTTAGAATCCCGTCTGTGCATGACTTCCGTCTTACCGACTGGAATTTATTACTTACAGCAAGATTATCTTTACCAGATGTACACTCAGGGCTCCATATACTTTTACACTGTAATAATTTGCCCACGTTTCCCCCATTTTGCTCCATATTTCCAGCATGTAGCGACAACGCCACGGGACAGCGAGAGGTGCAGCAAGTAGCGCATGTTTAGAATATTACGACTAAAAACAACTCCAACTGTTATACATGTTAACCAATGTCATTTGAATCATAATAACCTGATTCTGTCTTGATTACGATATGCAAATCCTTCGTGTAATTGTACGAATCAAGGTTTAAAACCGTTTATGCATACCATGCAACTGATAGTGACACCTATGAGTGTGAAGAGAGAAAAAATAATGGGAGGGAAAAAAGTTATGTAGAGAGAAAAAAAGTTTTGAAGAGAGAAAAAAGTTTTGAAGAGAGAGAAAAGTTTGAGGAGATAGAAAAGTTTTTGAAGAGAGAAAGTGCATTTGAAGACAGTAAAAAACATTTTTGGAGAGAGAAAAAAGTTGAAGAGAAAAAAATTTGGAGAGTGAGAAAATGTGTAGAGGGAAAAAACTACAAGAAGAAAAAATTTTTGGAGAGAGAAAAATGTAAGAGAGAAAAATAAAGTTTTTGAAGAGAGAAAATATGGAGGACGAAACCTGCAAAAACAATAAATAAATAAATATGCAAATAAATAAATGTGTGTATAAATACACATATTCTTGTTTAAATACATATATAAATAATTAAATGTGATTAAAGTAGGCAAATAAATAAAATAAATTGGTGGGCAAATGGAAAATGTTTAAGGAAATGCCTAATTCATCCTATTTATTTTCCTTTGATATTTCTGAATGTAGATTTCTCTGCACAACATGCTAATGAGAGGGTGTCAACCATGGTCGGGGTCATGTCATAGCTGGGGGCGCGGCATGGGGCGGAGTCCCTCTGACAGGAAATGTATGGTGTTAATCCAGTATGGCCTACATAAAGTCATTTTTGCCGTTCAACAGAGCAAGATACATAGAAAAACTGAGCCGTATTGTCCCTACAGTATCTGTGACTTTACAAACGACCCAACGGAATGGCCAGAGGTGTCATTTCCCGGCCACTATTCATATTATGAAGAATTTAAATGAATAACTACAGTCTAAAGCATTTATATAAATCTTAAAGGGATAGTTCATCCAAAAAGGAAAATTCTGTAATTTATTACTCACCCTCATGTCGTTCCAAACCCGTAAGACCTTCGTTCATCTTCGGAACACAAATTAAGATATTTTTGTGATGAGCTTTCTGACCCTGCATAGACAGCAATGGAACTGAAACGTTCCTAGGCTCAGAAACGTATAAGGACATCGTTAAAATAGTCCATGTGACATCAGTGGTTCAACCGTATTTTTATGAAGCTACAAGAATACTTTTTGTGCACAAAGAAAACAAAAATAACGATTTTATTCAACAATTTCTTCTCTTCCATGTCAGTCCGATGTCCTTTCTGGGCCTGGGAACATTTCAGTTGCATTGCTGTCTATACAGGGTCAGAAAGCTCTCGGATTTTATCAAAAATATTTTATTTTGTGTTCTGAAGATGAACAAAGCTCTTATGGGTTTTGAACGATATGAGGGTGAGTAATTAATGACAGAATTTTCATTTTTGAGTGAACTATCCCTTTAATTACTGCTAATACATTTTTTTTTTTTAAGTTACTCAATTACAGTTCCCATGGCATGAAGTTCATAGAACCTAAAAGTACACAGAGAGGCACTATTAAGTACAATTAACATAATATTTATTAGTCTCTTTTGTAATAGTGTTGTATTTAGACCTAACAACTTGAGTCATATTTCCATGATGACATGAGATTTTCACAGGTTGGTAATGAAATTTGTATCAATGTCTGTAAGGAGGGCCACGGCAACATCTCCAAACTCATCGTACTTGTCCTAAATGAATGAATGAAAGAGAGATACAAATCACAAACAAATCCATGGTGTCCAAAAATAGAAGTATTAGTCTCTTTTGTAATAGTGTTGTATTTAGACCTAACAACTTGAGTCATATTTCCATGATGACATGAGATTTTCACAGGTTGGTAATGAAATTTGTATCAATGTCTGTAAGGAGGGCCACGGCAACATCTTCAAACTCATCAGACTTGTCCTAAATTAATGAATGAAAGAGAGATACAAATCACAAACAAATCCATGGTG
Organism: Sinocyclocheilus rhinocerous; assembly: GCF_001515625.1. NCBI lineage: Eukaryota > Metazoa > Chordata > Actinopteri > Cypriniformes > Cyprinidae > Sinocyclocheilus > Sinocyclocheilus rhinocerous. The sequence continues at coordinate 22,707 of NW_015631890.1, forward strand.
TCCAAAAATAGAAGTGTTCAATTTAATTATTTTTTGTAAACCATACATTTTTTTTATTTCAATTTAAAATTGTTTTTGACAATCAAGTCAGTCATTATTTACTCTTATACCATATGGCTTTTCTTTTTGATAACACAAAAGGGGAAATTAAAAAATAGTGAAAAATCAAACAAATTTTAATTTTAAAAATTCTGTTGGTCTGGTGTAAAGGACTGCATTTATGACAATATATTTGTGACCCTGGACCACAAAACCAGTCTTAAGTCGCTGGGGTATATTTGTAGCAATAGCCAAAAATACATTGTATGGGTCACAATTATAGATTTTTCTTTTATGCCAAAAATCATTAGGATATTAAGTAAAGATCATGTTTAATGAAAATATTTAGTACATTTCCTACTGTGTGAGCTCGCGATGAGCTAAGATGAGTGACAGCTTTTAATGATTTTTAAGGGAGTTTGTAAATGTGATACTGATTTAATACAACAGTTAAATAGACAAGAAGTTAATATTAAGTGACTTACATTGTCTGACTATAACACTATTGTCTGATTTTGCTCTATTTCGTCGACGAAAATAGATTCAAACAAAGTCACAGCTCAGCCGCTGCGCATCTCCACTCATCTTTCGTTTATGAATGAACTGCGTTTTTATACGAATCTAGTGAGTCAGTGATTCATGATTACCCATTCATAAATACTGTCACTTGCTTCATTCCTGAATGATTCAGCCGTTCGAATGAATCAATTGAATGAATGATTCAGTGATCAAATCAGTGACTTGTCGCCACCCATTTTAAAAACTATCGGTTGATTAATCGGTATCGGCCAGTGTGGTCCAACCTAGCTATCGGTATCGGTAAAATCCACTATCGGTCGACCTCTAATACTGTTGACTGTGAAGTTACCTCAACAAACATGATTTTAAATATTCCAATTAGACATATATACACAGATAACGTGTTCACATCTTTAATGCAACCAGAATAGAAAAATAGCAAAAAAATAAATATAAAATAGTCAAAATAGCAAATAGCAAATAGCAAAAACAAAAACAAAGTGGACTACTTTCAGTGACAGAATGTGTAATTTTGAAAAAGTCTTTACCATTCAGTGATGTGGCTCTGTTGAAATGCTTATCCCTAAAAGTAAATAGAAAGACATCAAGAACACAGTACTGACTGTATTTCCACAGTGGGTCATTTAGTCTTTTAAACTATCTTGTCAATATTGCTTCAAAACAATTAGTTGCTAATTATATATGTAGCCATGTACTCTCAACGACTTGAGCGAGCAGGAGCCTAAAAAAAAAACAAAAAAAAACTATAAGTTAAATTAATAACCTGGCAAATTAATGTAGCATTATTGCATTGACTAGGCTAGATTTGACAATAGATTTGTATGACATTTAAAGTGTTAAAATAGTTACACAGGCCTGGTGGATTTATGCACGGTGATTTATCTACTTGCTGAGTTTATTCACATAGTTATAATTGCATAATACTTAAACATTGTCTTAAATACAAAAATACGGTTTGAAAATAGCTACATAAAATCGTTGAAAAAGGACATTATACATTAAACAGTGTAAAACGGCCAGCATGTGGCGGTAATTTACCGTCTTCACGAGCAGTAAACAGACAGCTGATTCATTCATTCATTCAATGGTAACGGATCGCCAGATATGCATAATACGGTGGTGGCTGATTGAGTGGCAGCTGCCTCTTGCAGTGCAAAGGTTTTACTCCCTGTCCCAAACAGATTTCCCCCACGGTCAAAGTGGGACATTCGCGTGAAAATTCGCCGACCAACGGTGACTGTGACCGTGCCTTAACCAGCTTATTTCCAGTCGAAATGACCGAACATACAATTATGCGCAAACAGGACGCTAAGTTACAAACGTATGATGGAGAAAAGTATGAAATGTTTTAAAATATAACACATTACAGCTATAAAAACTGAAATTTAACATTAAATGTGTAAACACTACTAATTAAAGACATTTTTGCTTACCTTTTCCTCAGCGTAGAGTGGTAGATGACCGTTATGTTTCGAATAATGCGCATGCGCAGAACTACGACTTCTTCAGTCAAAATTTCAAAAGGGAATAAGCGTTATCAAAGACTATTTGGCATTATGAATATGATTTCGACCAAATGTTTACCATTTTTAAATACACAGTCTCCAATGGATGTTTTATTTCCGATCATTTCTTCCCCGGCATCATGGTGGTCAGCAGCAGAAGAATGTATTAATTATATTATTGTATAGCCAATGAGCGTTCGATTATCCTGACGTAAAACCTGTCGTTTGAAGCGGCAACATTTGAAGTTGTAAAGAGCGCATCAGTCAGTGTGGGCTTTGCTGCTTACGGTCACTGGACTGGCTGCTCGGGATGGAGATGAAGATCACCGAATAAAGGCTTGGATTTGGCTCTGTTCCTCGCAGTCAGGGCTGCATTAACCATTGGGCTAGGCGGGGCTGAAGCCCCAGGGCCCGGACAAGGAGGTGGCCCGTGATTGGCTGTGGAGTAGATTGACTGGTCATAGGTAGCGCCGATTGCCAAAGCCCCGCCCCTCACTTATTAGCGCTATTATTTAGTGGAGCTTTTCCATATATTCCATGCATTACCTTTAGAGATTAAAACGTCACGTTTGAATTTG
>NW_015631890.1:25447-28171 GCF_001515625.1 Sinocyclocheilus rhinocerous
CTTCTCAACATAAAAGAAGATATTTTGAAGAATGTTCGTAACTAGAAAGTTTCTGGTTCCCATTGACTCCAATAGTGTATTTTGTTTTTCATACTATGGAAATAATGGGGGCCCAGCAACTGTTGGGTTACCAGTATTGTTCCAAATGAATTATGTTACAGTCGTCACGATCGCAATGACAACATGCAGGATCAACACCGTTCATATACTGCAGAGTAAGATTAAATTAATTTACATTTAACCAGATTAATATGGAGAGGCACCTTCGTTTATGTGTTTTTGACTTTCACTGCATGGTACATGACGTGAGAACAGCTCGCTATTTAGGTTTGTATGTTAGCATGGACTCACTTGCTGCGTCCCAATTCCCCTACTATCCGTCCTAAATAGTATTCGAAAGTAGAATTAGTATGTCCCAAATCATAATATGTTTAAAAAAGTATGCCAAAGATTCCCGGATGGTCTTCTACTTCCGGTTAAAATTCGAAGTGCAGATCGATGCACACTCTATTGCTCACAACACATTGCGCGGTGAACGAGGATTCGATTAGAACTACAAACACGCATAAAAAGTGTTAAAAACTACAAACATGCCGGATATACGCGACCGACAGACAGGTAGAGAAAGGGATTTGAGTGATAAATAATCAATGTCTAACCTGATGAAAAATATAAATTTAATGTTATCCACATTATATTTCATCTGCAGCAACACTGTGAACTTTTATATTGATAGGTTTGGTCATTAACTTTTAAATGCATCATTATGCAAACACATGAGCAGAGTTCTCGGCATGATAGATCCGCGACTTGCAGATCAACGTGCCTCTTCATTTCTCTCCAATACGGTAGGAATTCAAATTAAACGAAATGTGGGTGATGTTAACTGTGACAAGATGATTGGCAGGGCAGTTAGTGACAGAATGCACGTAACTAAGCAACCGAGCGTCCCTTAAAGAAGCAGCTATGACGAAGTAGTATGTCCCAAAGCTTGCCTACTATTCTTCTACATACTCAAAAGTATGTACTTTTTCTTCACAAAAAGAGTACATACTTTTAGGGCATAGTATAAATAGGCAGATTGGGACGCAGCAACAAACTTTAACGCTAACGTTAGCTAGTTTTAGCCAGAGATACCTTGCTGAAGCACAAGATGACATTAACGCTCTGCTTGAGCAGATGAAAAGTGTAACTTAATGAGAGTATGACAACCAGAAAATGAACGTTTTTGTCTTCATTGTGATTGGGGTTGAATGCTTAGGGACATTTTGCTCTGTTTTGGTTGGGTTTAAGAAATTGAATAAAATAAATCACATTGCCTATCCTCTCAGGATAACTGGAATTAGTATTAAAAGAACCCCAGGCACATTGTTTTTCCATTTTTGTAGCATAAACACCATTAAACTGATGCGAGCTTCGGATCTTCCAATGTTTCTCTATGGCGCTGAAACCTAAAGAGTTCCGCTACCGGTGCAACTGATACTCAACTGCCATTGGCTCATCTGCGTTCGAGGGGGGAGGGGGGCTTACCGATAGGTCAATTGACACCCTCTTATTAGCATGTTGCGCAGAGGAAAAATAAATGTGGAACTACATTCAGAAAAATAAATAGGATGAGTTTAGCATTTATTTTATTTATTTGCCTACTTTCCATAACTTTTGGGGGGGTGGTGTTGTAATTTAGCGCTCGGATGCCTTCAATAATGTCCGCGGCTGCCGGTAAGTGGAGTTCTCAGTGGAGCGGTGTGCTTATTTACTTATATTATTAAATTATTATTATTTTACAAGAATGACGTGAAGAAAGCATGCACAACTGTTGTTTATTTTGCTGTGTGTAGCCTGTGGAAGTAACTACCCTGCAGCAAGGGGCTATAATATTTTTGTTCAATATTTTCCTAATGATAATTTTATGATTGGTTTATTTTACGGAGGGGGGCTTACCGATAGGTCAATTGACACCCTCTTATTAGCATGTTGCGCAGAGGAAAAATAAATGTGGAACTACATTCAGAAAAATAAATAGGATGAGTTTAGCATTTATTTTATTTATTTGCCTACTTTCCATAACTTTCATCACATGTTTAATTATTTATTTATGTATTTAAACAAGAATATGTGTATTTATGCACACATTTATTTATTTATATGCATATTTATTTATTTATTGTTTTTGCAGGTTTTGTCCTCCATAAGAAAACATTTTGGAGAGAGAGAGAAAGTTTGTAGAGAGAAGTTTTGTGTGAGAAAAAAGTTTTGTGAAAGAGAAAAATGTTTTTGAAGAAAGAAAAATAATCAATCAGAGAAAAAGAAAGTTTTTGAAGAGAGAAAAAAATTTGTAGAGTGAGAAAAAGTTTTGTGAAAGAGAAAAAAAAGTTTTGTGAAAGAGAAAAACGTTTTTGAAGAGAGAAAAAAATTGTACAGAGAGAAAAAAGTTTTGTGAAAGACAAAAGTTTTTGAAGAGAGAAAAAGTTTGTAGAGGGAAAAAAAGTTTTGTGAGAGAGAAAATCTGTGTGAAAGAGAAAGAAGTTTTTGGAGAGAGAAAAAAATTGTGAAGAGAGAAAAATTAGAGAGAGAGAAAAACTGTTTTTGGAGAGAGGAAAAAATGGAAGAGAGAAAAATAAAGTTTTTGGAGAGAGAAAAAAGTGTTTGAAAAAAAAATGTTTATGAAGAGAGAGAGAAAAAAAAATTGGGGTTGGGGGGTTGGGGTGTTGGGGGGGTGGTGTT
>NW_015631890.1:30714-36205 GCF_001515625.1 Sinocyclocheilus rhinocerous
GGTGTTGGGGGGGTGGTGTTGTAATTTAGCGCTCGGATGCCTTCAATAATGTCCGCGGCTGCCGGTAAGTGGAGTTCTCAGTGGAGCGGTGTGCTTATTTACTTATATTATTAAATTATTATTATTTTACAAGAATGACGTGAAGAAAGCATGCACAACTGTTGTTTATTTTGCTGTGTGTAGCCTGTGGAAGTAACTACCCTGCAGCAAGGGGCTATAATATTTTTGTTCAATATTTTCCTAATGATAATTTTATGATTGGTTTATTTTACTACGAACACCTTTTTCCCTTTTTTATTACAGAATAAGGCAGGAAATATATTTTATAATTTCTATACTAAATGATATATCAATCAGTACTGCATTATTCATATTGTTTATTTATTTATTACCAGGAGATAACTTGAAAAACGCACATAAACCATATATTTTCGCAATCGTGTGTTTATTGTCTTCACGTTTCATCAATAAAAACATTTCTGCTTTTTATTCAGTTATGCATATTTATTTATTTATTGTTTTTGCAGGTTTTGTCCTCCATAAGAAAACATTTTGGAGAGAGAGAGAAAGTTTGTAGAGAGAAGTTTTGTGTGAGAAAAAAGTTTTGTGAAAGAGAAAAATGTTTTTGAAGAAAGAAAAATAATCTAAGAGAGAAAAAGAAAGTTTTTGAAGAGAGAAAAAAATTTGTAGAGTGAGAAAAAGTTTTGTGAAAGAGAAAAAAAAGTTTTGTGAAAGAGAAAAACGTTTTTGAAGAGAGAAAAAAATTGTACAGAGAGAAAAAGTTTTGTGAAAGAGAAAAAAATTGTACAGAGAGAAAAAAGTTTTGTGAAAGACAAAAGTTTTTGAAGAGAGAAAAAGTTTGTAGAGGGAAAAAAAGTTTTGTGAGAGAGAAAATCTGTGTGAAAGAGAAAGAAGTTTTTGGAGAGAGAAAAAAATTGTGAAGAGAGAAAAATTAGAGAGAGAGAAAAACTGTTTTTGGAGAGAGGAAAAAATGGAAGAGAGAAAAATAAAGTTTTTGGAGAGAGAAAAAAGTGTTTGAAAAAAAAATGTTTATGAAGAGAGAGAGAAAAAAAAATTGGGGTTGGGGGGTTGGGGTGTTGGGGGGGTGGTGTTTCGCAATCGTGTGTTTATTGTCTTCACGTTTCATCAATAAAAACATTTCTGCTTTTTATTCAGTTCAGCTACAGCGATAGCCAGATGCTTTTGTCCATATTAGGGATTTTCTGCACGTCACAAGTTATTACTTCTATGAGTCTGTTTTGAACTTTCAGCGCAAGAGCGCCCTCCAGCGTCGAGTATGAATGAAACATACACTGCCTGAGAGTGTTCAGCGCTCCTGATATTCACATCTCCTCATTTTGGATGTGAATAAAACGTCAGATCATGCATAGACTATCAATACTTTCTCTTTGAATTTAAATCTAGATTTAAATCTAGAAACCTCTACGTGAACACACCTGCCCGAATAAAGTGCGGGGAATTTACATTTTATTAAAATTAAATATTTATTAAATATTAAAAATGCTGCTAACGTTGTTCTACAAACAGCAATATAAACAAAGGTGCCTGTTCTCTTTCGTTCTTGCTGTTTGATTGGAAAAAGTTTAAAGGGCGTTGAGGGGTCTTGTTTTTTTTATGTTATCTGACTAAAAACTATTCATACTTTGAACTATTATTATTACAGTATTTATTTAAAAAACGTAGTGCCTTAAAAATAATTATCACAGCACTGGTAAAACAGGCTTATACTGATTTTCTCATCCTACTAATTATACTTATCAATCCTGTTTTTATTATCATTATCATTAAAAAATGAATAAATTCAGAACAGAATAGAATTCTATTTTAAATAAGACAGAAATATTTTTTTCTACAACAGCAACAGTAGTGTTTACAACAGCAAAACTATATATTATACCCCTTCTAAGGTCTCTGCACGGCCCTTATCTATCTATCTATCTATCTATTTTTATTAGAATGCTGTCATGGGCACGAGGTAGCCTATCAACACATTGTGCGGAATATAATAGGCTAATATAGCCTAATATTCATGTCTTGCCGCACTGCCTTTGTCATACTTAATTCAAAATAAAATATTAATTAATTAATAACATCCATTTCTGATAATCCCAGGTTGCCATGATCAAGCAGGTTTGTTTATGCGTTGCCACGAGTTACGTGTTTGTTTCTCTTGGCCACGAGAAAAGATGTCATTCCCTCAATACAGAGCCGTTGAAAAACATATATTCAACATAGGCTCTGGACTCCACGACTTCACATCACGTGGCCACGACATAACAATGACATTCCCTTGACAAAATGATCGTGTCTGTGACAAAAAAGCCTAAGTGAACCTATAATGTCCCTTCCCGTTTACCGTAAGTGCCCGGTTGAGCATGTCCCTTCTAGGTCACCGTACATGCTAACGTTAGCTAGCCATCTTTTTTTTCACTCTTGTTGAATCGGAGAGAGAGAAAAAAAAAAGAAAAAAATAAGGAGAGAAAAAAAATTTGAAGTGAGAGAAAACGTCTCCGGTTACTGTTGTAACCTCAGTTCCTTGAGAGCAGGAACGAGACATTGTGAGAATCGCATGTGGGAACTCCTCCCCTTCTCCAAAAGTCTTATAGGATAACGCCAGTTCAATAAACTGGCCAACTGAAGCTCATCTATGCAAATACTGACAGGTTTGGCAGGCAGTATAAATGCGGTGAGAGTGACAGTTGCATCAGAATCTGAGACTGAACGCTGCATACTGATCGAGCAACGAGCACGGCGATCCTCGCAATGTCTCGTTCCCGCTCTCAGGGAACCGAGGTTACGACAGTAACCGGAGACGTTCCCTATCAAGCGTTCACTCTACATTGCGAGAATCGCATGTGGGAATAATATACAATCCCGCCGTGAGAGCAGCGAAGACCAGGCCATCAAGCTAAGGCTACACCAAGCATGGAGTAGAATGCCCGACATTCCCAACCAATAGCAACGCTCGCTAGGAAAGCTCGTAGCTGATAGGCGCTGCCAGACCAATGAGCAAATTTTGCTCAGGTATACTGAATTTGCATATCTAGCCAAAACGAACGAGCAGCTGCACTGAAGCACAGGGCAGACACAGCAACATAACAAGCCCATGAAAATGCACATATAGACTGAACCAGTGTCAACAGCAATATGAGGTAACAACTTGTACAAAGCACATAAAATGTCCAAAAGCCTGCACAGTGTCAACAGCTAATGTGGTAACAACTTGTACAAAGCACATAAAATGTCCAAAAGCCTGCACAGTGTCAACAGCTAATGCGGTAACAACTTGTACAACGCATATATAAAAATGCACATAAGCCTGCACAGTGACAACAGCAACACGGTAACAACTGTGCTAACTACAAGCCTAGCAAAAAGAAGTTAGAGACTCACCGAAAGCACTTGAAGTCCAGCTTGTAAAACCTGGCGAAAGTGTTCTGAGAAGACCAGCCAGCTGCAAAGCATATATGCCGAATAGATGTGCCTTTAGACCAGACCAGTTGTTTTGCTTTTTCTCCATGTTTTTAAAAAAATTAACTTAAAACCTAAAATAAATAAATAAACTAAAAATTCCATACATCCATTTTCCAGCTTTAATGTAAAATAATAATGAAATAATAATGTTAAATAAATAATAATGATGCAAGGTCAGAAGACCCAACTTACACACTATACAAACAATTATATCTTTCTTTGAAAGTTTCTTTGGATAAAAATATATACATTTATGCTGCTAAATTTACAGTATAATTTTTGTTCAGCCAAAGAGCTTCTAATGCATGTCCTTGATCACATAATTCCAAAGTATGTATATGAAAATTACTTTTGTTTAGCAAATGCTCAGACTTTCTTTGCATGTTTACAGATACCAAGATTTTGAATGGAGAATTCAACCCTGAAGATAATGCTGAGACAGCAAAGGACAGATCAGGAGAGAATATCTTATCTGTGCTGAAAAACAAGTAATAAAACATTTTCACATTTTCATGACAAGTCCAAAGCTGTTTAAATGATTTGCCCCAGCAGTATGACAATAATCTTGTTTGTAGTGTGACTAATCCTTCAGAGGAGTCTGTCTGAAGATGTTTGTTAACCGAAGAACCACCAGTCTCAGCTGCCCAGTGGAAGATCATTTCCATATTGCCAGCATCCTACTTATCATTATTTTTGCCCACTCATCACATTAGTGATTTTAATCTCAATACATTTTAGTGATGCTTACAATACCTACTTAGTAGCATAAATGTGTTCAATTTAATTTTTAGCTTTATTCTGCTGTTGCATCTTTAAAATTGTCTACCAAGTTTATTTGAATACAATCAAGTTTAGTTGATTTTTGTTTGTTTCAGCATTCATGCTCATAAGACTGCTTGTCATAAAACTTGTTTAGCCTTAATAAAGTTTACCTTTTTCATTTTTGTTTTCATTTATTTCCAATTTACTTCATCAGGATGGTTTAAAACTTGCTGAATTTTGTGGCATTGTGTGAACCAACCACAAAAATAATGGACATGGAAAGCTAAATGGTCTTTAAAATGGTAGGCACTCTTATTGTTTGTGGCCTAAAATAACTGCCGTGGGAAATATGAAAATACAGAGCAATTTTTGGTGTACGTACAAGCCAGCCAAGTTGTGGATAAAAGGCACATGTCAAGGTCTAAAACTCAAACTGGTCCTCACAAAGATAACTGTGCAAGTACACATTTATACACACACAAATGAACTAATATGACTGTAACAAAGTAAATTTCTGAGAGTTTGTGAAATCAACAATTCAGCCATAATGCAGAAAAAAACTGCACACTGCAATGTTAAAGAATTAAACTAAAATATCAAGATGTATGTCTCTACGGGGCCAACATTAGAACATACTGAGTAAAACCGTTGAAAATGCTCATCGGTTTGAAAATACTTCACAATAATTCACAACATCTAGAATGCAAAATAGCCTATCTCTTGCACACACACAGAGTGAGATCAGAGGCTGATTTTAAGACTGTGTAAGGTCCTGTAGTGAATTTGCTTTCGCCAACCTAGGGAGGCGAAATAGTGAGGTGATGGGTACTCACGTCACCAATGACATTATGATTTTTGTATCACGTGCCACTAATGGCGCTTTTCCACTGCGTGGTACGACTCGGCTCGGCATGGCTCAGTACGGCACGGCACGGTTCGGCTCGGCACGGTTTGCGTTTCCACTGCAGTTCAGTACCGCTTTAGAGTGGGCGGGATTATTCACGTCGTCATAAGGGCCTTTCGCACCGCGGGAACCTTTTCATAGTACCAGAACTAATTGTGGAACTACCCACTTTTTGGCGTTTTCGCACCGCCGGAAATGGGCGTGATTTTAGTACCAGACTGCCTTTTTCGAGAACCAAATTAGCTCCTACTCCGGAGCAGGGTCTAACTAGCACAACTGGTACTAATCGTGACGTAAGTAGACATTGATTGGCCAAACGCATATGAAAAC
>NW_015631890.1:37588-39467 GCF_001515625.1 Sinocyclocheilus rhinocerous
GTGACGATTCTCTCCGGCCAATCAGTGATCAGCAGAGTTTACACGTCACGTTTTGGTAGCGGTACGGTTCACTTGGAACCCCAACCGAGGTGGTACAAAAAAAAGTACCAGGTACCAGGTACTGTACCCAGTGGAAAACCCCCAAAAAGTGAACCGTACCAAGCCGTACCGTGCCGTACCATGCAGTGGAAAAGCGCCATAAAGGTGCGGTGACATCAGATAAGAAAGATTGGTGGGACATCTAACTTGTAGAACCTCTTACTATGTTATCAACATTTTAAGACATTATTAACATTTTAAGACACAAGTGTAATAAAATACATTTTATTAACAAAAGATAGACGAGTAATCAACAACTACTCAATGAATACCATAAATGAAAAAGGAATTAAGTGCATAAGATGCATAAAATGCAAGTTATTAAGTTGGATGACCTATGGCAGAGTTACATTATCTTATGAAAAGATAATAGGGTTCTTTACCTTATTAGTCTCAGTTTATGTATCAAACAAATAAATGAATCATTTGTTATCAACTGAAATCAGCTATATTGTATATATGTATATTAGAAAATCATATAGTGATAATATAAAACACGGTCTCCGGAAGAGGTTTGGATAAGAGATAGTACATTCTCTGTGGTTGAGTGAGCAGTCCGGTGGTGGTGACTTCTTCCACTGGTTGTGCTTGTAACAGTGCAATGGGGAAAGGAGCAGGAATTCATTTCAACAGCCTTGAACACGAAGCACTGTAGGATGCTGATCTCCTGGAGCACCTAAGGGTTCTACGATCTGGAACGTGCAGATGTGGACCTGGAGTAGATCTGTATACACTTGAATAAAGCAATATTATCTGTAGTCAGAGGTATCCACTATTATAGATATAAGCTGACCAACATTACTTTATCTGATAATAGTTTTGGTATAGTCACACCCTGGTTTCCCATGTACACTTACAATAAACAGTGGTAAGGCCCACCCAAATTTAGATAGGTTGAACAACATTCAGTTGACCTAAACGGAAATGCCCTTTTAGCCTTGGAAATGCCCTTTTAGCCTTTACAGTCTAAGTACACTTGAACTAATTCCAAATGTTAGCCGGATCACTAAAATCACAGTTGGTATGCCCAGTGCTCCATCTCAACTGGACTTTAGTTCGTTACTAACCTGACACAGAAATGTTTTAAAAAGGACACAATGTGATCTGCTAATGTCAATCATTTCAGAGTGAACAGAATCAATTCAAATGTAACAATTTATTATTAGTCAGGTAAACATGTATTATGCCAATTATATAGTCAATTCAGAGATATCAATCAATTCAATACAAGACATCAAATTATCAAAGATAAAGAGTAAAATATGCATACCTGACCTCAGAATGATACATAGTATGGAGTGTATGGACCACACTACGGGCTCATCTGGCTACAGAAGCGCCCTGATCTTCTTGCAACATTTCCTTAAGTACTCAAACCAAGACAAACATCCTCCAGATAGAGAAAGGAACTAACAATTGGAATTTGCATTTATCATGTCCTGTCATGGAGAGTTTACACCCTTAGGGACAGATGGTAATTTACATGAAAGATGCAGGGAAAGGACACACCCTCTACAATAAGCAAAACATCTCTAAACTCTTAGGATCTTTATTAAAAAAGGCCCAATCCCAATTCTATTTTATACCCCTTCCCCTTCCCCTACCCCTCCGCCTACCCCTTCCTCTTGTCCCTTGAAACAGAGTGTCAAGTGGTGGTGAAAATATTCCCCTAAGAATTGGGACACCACTACTATGCCGTCACACGTCATCATACGTCAATACACACACCTATGCTGGTGTGAATTAGAGCCTTTAATTATCGTTCTATATTAATGCGCTG
>NW_015631890.1:43700-45676 GCF_001515625.1 Sinocyclocheilus rhinocerous
ACTCCGGTACGGTTCGCTGCTGATGTGAACGCAATCGTACCAAATCGCGGAAGTGAACCGCTATTAATGACGTATTATTTGGTAAAAATGTGTTTGTGTTTCACTCACTTTCCTGATGAGCGTGACTGACGTGCTGCAAACAGAGAGCTGAATATCTAATTTCTGTTCGCCTTCAGCGTTCTTTAGAGCATTTGCAGTACATTCGTAAGACAGACGTAAGTGCCGTTATGTACCGAAGCTTTGTAAACAAAACGAACGTTTCAAACGTTAATATATAAAAGTGCAGAGAAGTGTGAAAGCACCCTGAGACATTTTAAATGATACCAAACATGACTGTGAATATCACTTGCATTTATCTAGAATATTTTGCTGTTGACCATTCTGAGTGAACTGAGTGAAGGGAAGGATGGGTGGGTAAGGAAATGGGGGGAAAAAGGAACAAATGTATACTGTAGGTGAGATAGAAGCTTTCCCGCATTATCTCTCAGTGAGATGTGGAAACAGATGCCTGTATGTTGTTAATATCAACAATATACTGTGTTTATATTGTCCGTATCTCGAGAGATCAATGTGTCTGAGGTTCTTCCAGCCTTACAACTGTTTACCAGAGGTTGAATTTAGATCAGAGAAGTTGAGATCAGGGGCCTAATTTATAAAATGTTGCCTAGAAATGGTTGTACAATTAATTGAAAATAACATTACATTTTTTTTTTTATTAATAAATGGTGCATAACTTATATTGTATAGTAGCAGGGCTGGCCCAATCCTTTATGGGGCCCTAAGCAGTATTTTATTTGGGGGCCCCTCGGTGCCCCCAATATCACTGATTATTGTCAATGCTTGATTATTCGCACACTATGAATCTAACACACTCATTATCAATTTTATGTGTTGTAGCTGTGTTGCTTACATCATACCAATGTCTGCCTGGCATGTTTTTACCCTTCTACTATTTTTAATTGTAACTGTAGCGAACCCCCAAGAGTGGTCAGGTGTTCATTTGCACTTTAACATTCAAAGTCTTACAGTACTAAGTGGCATACTTACTGTGGTGTATTGAAAATTTGCTAAATAAACCAGCAGACAATGCATTTATGGAGCAGAATGTCATTTTAACAACATACATTATTAAACACAGCAGCAAGCCAACAACTCTTAATATAGCTTACCTTTGCGGTCTGTGCTATATTCTAATATAATAATGCCTCATTTAGCTAATGTAAATAATGTTAAGCTGCTATCAGTACCAAGTTAATGAAACAGAACCTTATTTTTATTACAAAATATACATAACCAGGAACGTTATTTGTACACAGAAGACAAAAACTTTAACCTAAAACTAAGTAAAATGTTATATTATAATATATTAAGATGGCAAGGCTATTTACGGATGTTTAATCAAACATGAACTTCCCTAAAACAAGAAGATACCTAGGCTATGCTAGGCTATACCCCAGCCAGGCACAATTGCCCCCTCAGATCTGACTTGTGCCCCCCAGCTTTATTTCACTTGTACTCAAAATCTAGCGGCGCTCTCAGATCACACACACATGAGTCAATAAATAAAGACTAGAGAGCATTCATTACTACTACAGAGAAAAATGGAGAGCATCCAGAACATTACAGAAAAAAGTATATTGTATTGAGTAAACAATTTTGCAATTCTGTAAAAAAGTATAGTAATTACAACTAAGGTGAATATATTGTATAGGCCTACTGTATGTACTGCAAGAATAGTATTGTGCTGAATATTGAATAGTACTGAATGTTTGTATATATTCAGCACTTGGATACTGCAAAAATACTGCAGTCCAACTGCAAAGGCCAAAAAGGTCAAATAAAACTCTAAATGAATAGCATGTTACAGTACACTCAAATACTGTAAGTTGTGCAATTGTAAAATCAGGGTCAATGATAGGGCTGGGTATCGATTCAGATGTCCCGATTCGATTCGATTTCGATACGCAAGCTCTCGA
>NW_015631890.1:46463-53115 GCF_001515625.1 Sinocyclocheilus rhinocerous
GGCCTAATTTATAAAATGTTGCCTAGAAATGGTTGTACAATTAATTGAAAATAACATTAAATTTTTTTTTTAATTAATAAATGGTGCATAACTTATATTGTATAGTAGCAGGGCTGACCCAATCCTTTATGGGGCCCTAAGCAGTATTTTATTTGGGGGCCCCTCGGTGCCCCCAATATCACTGATTATTGTCAATGCTTGATTATTCGCACACTATGAATCTAACACACTCATTATCAATTGTATGTGTTGTAGCTGTGTTGCTTACATCATACCAATGTCTGCCTGGCATGTTTTTACCCTTCTACTATTTTTAATTGTAACTGTAGCGAACCCCCAAGAGTGGTCAGGTGTTCATTTGCACTTTAACATTCAAAGTCTTACAGTACTAAGTGGCATACTTACTGTGGTGTATTGAAAATTTGCTAAATAAACCAGCAGACAATGCATTTATGGAGCAGAATGTCATTTTAACAACATACATTATTAAACACAGCAGCAAGCCAACAACTCTTAATATAGCTTACCTTTGCGGTCTGTGCTATATTCTAATATAATAATGCCTCATTTAGCTAATGTAAATAATGTTAAGCTGCTATCAGTACCAAGTTAATGAAACAGAACCTTATTTTTATTACAAAATATACATAACCAGGAACGTTATTTGTACACAGAAGACAAAAACTTTAACCTAAAACTAAGTAAAATGTTATATTATAATATATTAAGATGGCAAGGCTATTTACGGATGTTTAATCAAACATGAACTTCCCTAAAACAAGAAGATACCTAGGCTATGCTAGGCTATACCCCAGCCAGGCACAATTGCCCCCTCAGATCTGACTTGTGCCCCCCAGCTTTATTTCACTTGTACTCAAAATCTAGCGGCGCTCTCAGATCACACACACATGAGTCAATAAATAAAGACTAGAGAGCATTCATTACTACTACAGAGAAAAATGGAGAGCATCCAGAACATTACAGAAAAAAGTATATTGTATTGAGTAAACAATTTTGCAATTCTGTAAAAAAGTATAGTAATTACAACTAAGGTGAATATATTGTATAGGCCTACTGTATGTACTGCAAGAATAGTATTGTGCTGAATATTGAATAGTACTGAATGTTTGTATATATTCAGCACTTGGATACTGCAAAAATACTGCAAATAAAACTCTAAATTAATAGCATGTTACAGTACACTCAAATACTGTAAGTTGTGCAATTGTAAAATCAGGGTCAATGAGTGATTCATTCTGTCTCAGCATCATGTCTTTGTGCTTGAGATCTGGCCTGAGGACTTTGTCCACATCACAAGTAATGTTGTCTTTTTTGCTTTATTGTTCGTATCATCATTCAGTCACCTGTGCCACTTGTGCATGCTGAACTGGTTAATATTTTGTACTGTTGGTTTGATCACATCATTAGAAACAAGTGTGAACAATTTTGAATCATTGTGTGTAAACGATGACAACTGTGCTTTAGTTGTGTTTAAACACATTCTCATTCACTTAAACACTTATCACACTGTGATGCATTTGTGCTGCAAAATGCTAAACACAAATAAATAATATCTTTAATGGAAAACTGGATATCTAAATATGTTCATTGTGCAAACCTCTATGATATATTTGAGAGGCAGGCTCAAATTTGGTATTTTACAGTGAGCAATATTTAAAATGCCTTTATGCCAACTTTCCATATATTTCTGAAAACTGTGCCCAACATTATTTTATCAACATAGCATAAGTAGTAATCCTGTCGGTTTTCTCTTTGATATGTTAATTGGACTCTGATTTACAGCCATTTGAAATGTGCATTTTTTGGCTCTTCTATGGGGCGCTACTGGGCCCCTGGGGGTAGAAGGGCAGTAAAACCCACATATATGTATTCTCTTAATCATGGACAACAAACTGTGTTGTCACATTTATATCTGACAGTTTTCACAGTCCACCCTTTTCAATTCTTACGTCATGCCTCTTATAGCTTTTGACAGGACATTGTGAGGCCATCTGATGAAACGTGGAAAAATTGGAAAGAAATGCTTTCATAATAATAATAATAATAGATTATTTCTTTTATTTTTTAAGTAAACACCAATAAATATAATGGATGAACCTGCAACAACTTGCCATTATCTATTCCCCACTGTTAAGCAGTAATCAAGGACAATTTATACACATTGTGATATACTTCACTATTACTATTACACAAGGACAAATTCATGCAGTACTAAGAATCACAATATAAAAAAAACTCATTAGCAAAAATCAGTGTAAAAATGTCCTCCTCACCCCCTTATCTTGCTCCTCACGTGCTGGACATCAGTAATGTGCATGCTTTTTGTTTTAATGCAGTACAAGATCCACATTGATCATTCCTGGTACATTCTCAGTTATCCCTAAAGTGTTTGTAGCAATAAAGCCCATGGCAGCATCTTGTAATGCAAAATAATTCATCTTGCAACTCCCTTTATTTCACCAAAAATTGATATACTTGTCACTAAATATAAATATAAATATATACAATAAAAACTTTTTGGTGTATTGTTGTCCCAGATGTCATTAATCTGATAAAAATGTTTATGTCTTAAGTAAAATTAATCATGGTAATTAATTATGTTGTTTTTCAAGTATAAAATAAACACATATGAGCCTACCTAGTAAAATTATGTATTTACCAAGAATTTTCAATACACAATATTCACCATATTCATTTTATTGAAGCAATCAGCATAAAGTTGATAAAGTAGCATCCATTGTGCAAACCTCTATGATATATTTGAGAGGCAGGCTCAAATTTGGTATTTTACAGTGAGCAATATTTAAAATGCCTTTATGCCAACTTTCCATATATTTCTGAAAACTGTGCCCAACATTATTTTATCAACATAGCATAAGTAGTAATCCTGTCGGTTTTCTCTTTGATATGTTAATTGGACTCTGATTTACAGCCATTTGAAATGTGCATTTTTTGGCTCTTCTATGGGGCGCTACTGGGCCCCTGGGGGTAGAAGGGCAGTAAAACCCACATATATGTATTCTCTTAATCATGGACAACAAACTGTGTTGTCACATTTATATCTGACAGTTTTCACAGTCCACCCTTTTCAATTCTTACGTCATGCCTCTTATAGCTTTTGACAGGACATTGTGAGGCCATCTGATGAAACGTGGAAAAATTGGAAAGAAATGCTTTCATAATAATAATAATAATAGATTATTTCTTTTATTTTTTAAGTAAACACCAATAAATATAATGGATGAACCTGCAACAACTTGCCATTATCTATTCCCCACTGTTAAGCAGTAATCAAGGACAATTTATACACATTGTGATACTTAACTATTTCTATTACACAAGGACAAATTCATGCAGTACTAAGAATCACAATATAAAAAAAACTCATTAGCAAAAATCAGTGTAAAAATGTCCTCCTCACCCCCTTATCTTGCTCCTCACGTGCTGGACATCAGTAATGTGCATGCTTTTTGTTTTAATGCAGTACAAGATCCACATTGATCATTCCTGGTACATTCTCAGTTATCCCTAAAGTGTTTGTAGCAATAAAGCCCATGGCAGCATCTTGTAATGCAAAATAATTCATCTTGCAACTCCCTTTATTTCACCAAAAATTGATATACTTGTCACTAAATATAAATATAAATATATACAATAAAAACTTTTTGGTGTATTGTTGTCCCAGATGTCATTAATCTGATCAAAAATGTTTATGTCTTAAGAAAAAATAATAATGGATCATCAAAAATACACTAACATCATATATAAATCAGTTCACACAAATGAGTGATGAAATGTCCTTAAAGTTACACAATCCCATCCAGTCAACTATGATACAGATCATGTGCTACATATAAGACATTTGATACTGTTTCAGAAAATAATGATTCCTTATCACATCTAAACTGGTTTCTTGCTCTTCCCCATCCATTTCCCCATCATGATCTTCTTCTCTCGTGTCTGTAAACAGTTTGTGGTTGATATCCAGCACTGATGTGGTGTAGCTTTTTCTCAGCCAGAGGATCTCTCAGTCCTAACATCCCATTTTCAGACAGTTCCCAGACTTGGTCAAAGTAAAACAAAAAACACAAAAAAATCAGATGAAGTTGTTTAATGGACAGTCAGCTCAGCTTATGTTCTGCGTGATTTTAGCAGGGTGAGCAACTATGACCCTTGAAGTACTGTACACATACCATTTTTAAAGCTGTTTTAAGACCTTTTGAGAAGCTTTTTCTTCGAAGACAATTTACAACATCCTCTTCTTTCACTCCTTTCAAGAGCATCACTTGGTCAAAACCTCTCATTTGGCTGATGAGATCATCTGTACAAAGTAAAATTTTTAAAACACTGCAATAAAAATGTCATTATGCAAGAATTAAGAAAAAGTTACAGAGGCAAAGGACTTGCTCATGAGACACCCATTAGCATGTGTAGTTCTCAGAGACTGGAGTTTTTGCCTCTAGAATTCATCTATTGTTGCAGTAAATGTGTCTTTTTCTTCTAGAATCTTTCTCCAAAGTTCATGACTTCTCTTGCTTCCATCTTAAAACACAAATGTGTTGCTTCCATCTTAAAACACAAATGTGTTGCTTCCATCTTAAAACACAAATGTGTTGCTTCCATCTTAAAACACAAATGTGTTGCTTCCATCTTAAAACACAAATGTGTTGCTTCCATCTTAAAACTTGCTTCAAACCAATCAACTATCAATCAACAATTTATAACACAACATTTACAAAACAATAAAATAATGTAAATTGGTGTTTATATCAACTAAACCACTTTTATAACACTTGTCTGCTTTTATTTAAGAAAAACAGGTGGTGTGGTTTTTAAAAACTTAAGATAAAAAATGTTCCAGTCACACTTTACTAACATGCTATAATTGTAATAGTTGTATCCACAAAAAAAAAATTAGAAAGAATAATCACTGCTGACATGAACAGTCCTGTGAGAGATCATCATAAAGTGCTGTACATAATACAGCATTGCTTCAATACAGACATACCAGTGGACTCTGTGAGTAATCCTGTAAGACAGAAAGGAAGGAAATATTATTACATTACATTACATGCAACTTGTTGGTTTTAAACATTACTGTGTTTTTTTAATAAGAAGCCAAAGGACAATATAAACTTTCTGACTGTGTGGGGCATCTGACTGCTTTCCATTTACCCAGTCCAAATACCCACACTTGCGGTCTTGGCCACTTGAAAGTGCGTGTACGTGACAGTGCATGCGCAAGAGTGTCCCAGGTCTTAATAAATGCCAAAGCGCAGTGCCCTTAATGCACAATAAACCCACACTATCTCGAATACCGCTCCGGAGCGCTATTCGAGGCTTAGTCTATCCCATCATGCATCATGTTTTGGAATAAATCGTGAGACTTTTTGCCGAGATATCGCGAGTGGGCACGGAAACCTTTCCAATGTAAGTTAAATGTAAATTCCATGCATTACCATTTGAGATTGAAACGTAAAGTCTGAATTTGGTTTACTAATCAAATGCATTTATTCTATATTTTACTTTTGAACGATATGCGCACGTATCTATCCGGTGATTGCTGCCCAGTATGTCTGCATTCACCTCTCTTCACTTTGTTCTGGAGTAATCTGGAAATGGTCGCGCAAAGAACAACATTCAATAAGTAAACATGTCAGCAATTCTAAAAGAGAGAGGGGCTCAAAAAACGAAAAACTTCAAATACAAACAACATAAAAAACATGACTTCGTAAACTCCCCAGCTATCAGGTTATTTTACTAAAGCTGATGATGGAGTGGAAGTTGCTGGAACAGTGAACCGGGCACACGGAGCAGATAAAAACAGTGTCATCGTCCACACAGATTTTTAGGTTAGTTTGATTATTAACTGGATTTATATTGTTTTTGTGTTTGAACAAACTATATTCATTTAAGGGTTGGGAGATAATCCGGTAGAAATATATCAATCGTTGATTGAAGCGCGTCATGATGTAGTCTAAGTTTATAATTTCAAGGCGTTTTAAGCCGGTTTTAAAACAAATGGTTTATACTGTTCATGGACGTTACGCTGCGGGGCAGAATTCATTCTGGAAAATGCGAGAGTTAAAACGGTTTCTACCTGATACGCGCGGCGCGCACCTGCTCGTAGCCTATTACTGACTAAAATTTCGCTCCTTCTGCTTAAACGGTCAAATACACATAGTTATGTGTCAAAATGCCCGTCTTTGCGAGTATCATCGTAAACACAGTTATTTGTGTCTTAAATGAATGTTAATAGTTAAAGATAAAGCATGTGTTAGGCTATATGAGATCCTTAGCCTATATGATGAGATCTTAAAAGGATATTTACCCAAAAATGAAGATACTGTCATCCTATACTTACCCTCAAATTGTTCTAAAACTCTATGAATTTCCTTTTCGTCCTCAACATAAAAGAAGATATTTTGAAGAATTATCGTAACCAGTTTCTGGTCCCAACTGACTCCAATAGTGTTATTTTATTTTTATTTTTTATTTTTCATATATGGAAGTAGTGAGGACCCAGCAACTGTTTGGTTACAAATATTGTTTCAAATATATTCTTTTGTGTTCAACAGCATGAAATAATCTCATACAGGTTTAGAACATCAACAGAATTTTCATTTTTGGG
>NW_015631891.1:0-2208 GCF_001515625.1 Sinocyclocheilus rhinocerous
TATGTGGAGAATAATGCACGGCAATCAGCTCTTTTTTTTTTTTTTGAAAGTGGCGTTTATCGGTATCCACCTTATTTTTCAGTGCAGAAGTAAGCTGATTTTTTGTGAATTAATTAATAAACAATTATTTATTCCCTTTTTCTTTTATTCAGTGACGTGTAGGCTATGCTATGTACATGCGTTTCTTTATCTTCCACATGTTTTTAATCATCTTCAGTAAAATGCAAGATCGTGAGATAAAAATATCGTCCTCCTTCAAGTGTCAGGGGACGGCAGGGCTCGTTTCATCCGGTGCGCAGGAGGGGTAGGGGAGGGCCACTGGCGTCCGGGCGGCGGAGCGCGTCTCCGCATCCCTGCGCTTCATCATCTGAATGAAGCATCGGGAGTTTTGGGGTCAGATCCTGCAGATAACCAGGTTCCTGTCTGTCTCTGTCATAGCATATAAAATCATGGGGAACACGTTGCCTGTTAGACTCTAGGAGAGGTGCTCTGGAAGAGATGACTGCAAGCGTGATGATGCTCAGGCTGTG
Organism: Sinocyclocheilus rhinocerous; assembly: GCF_001515625.1. Taxonomy (NCBI): domain Eukaryota; kingdom Metazoa; phylum Chordata; class Actinopteri; order Cypriniformes; family Cyprinidae; genus Sinocyclocheilus; species Sinocyclocheilus rhinocerous. The sequence goes on from NW_015631891.1 coordinate 531, forward strand.
TGGACTCCTTATATGCTCCACTGTAGGTAAGCAGGGTTTTACTTTCCTAATATTTGACTGTAATTGAATTTCTCTGTTAGGCTACTTGTTGACTTACTTTTATATGCTGTGGTGTCCAAAAGTGTGAGACCAAATTGGAATATAGCCTAGCCTATGGTTTATTATCAAAATAAAATGTTCAGTAAAGTAGCCTACATTTTTAATTTAAAGTTTTTACTCATATTGCTTTGCTGACAATGTCATTTGTATCGACATTTTTATGTTAGTTTATATCAGAAAAATATGCACATTTTCAGACATTTGTATATAGCCACCACATACAGTATATACAATGTTATTTATTATTTGTTATTTGGAAATATGGGATTTATTATACAATTTAAATTTTAAACAAAGCAAATTTTATTATTACAATTTAATATAAAGTTTTCACTCATATTTCTGTGCTGACAATATCATTTGTGATGAAAATTTGGTATTACATCCTAAATGAGCATTTTCAGACATTTGCATGTAAATAGTCAAATATATGCACAATATTATAGGGTTTTATGATTTGTTAATCTATAATTTTTATCTCAAATGTTCATATACATTTTATTAAAATAAATTTAATCTGTATATAATTCTAATTTATCCTATTTGTTGCTATTATCTGCTTTTTATTTTTCTCTTTTTATTGCTAAATTTATTGATTGATTTGTTTACTTACCTATTTTTAACTAATGCTTTTTTCTCTTGCTTTGAAAATTGACATGGCATAAGCCAGAGGATGACTCAATCTACATCTGACATAATTATTTCAACAATTACGGATCAAAATGCATATATATATTATGAAGGAGAATGTTTCCCTTTCAAAAGAAAACCGTTTTGCTCTGTTCTTTGTAGCTGGATGTCTTTGATCGCTTATACAGGAAGAAATATTGCTTTGCAAGGGAAGCCAGTCATTTCCAATGTCCATTTACTCTTTTCCTCATCTGTAAGTCAATATTAGTAGCAGAGTTATTTGTGGTAGTGATGCAATAAAATAATCCTTTGGCGTAAAAAAATAAATAAAATAATAATTCTGAATTAAAGCTGCGCTTGATTAAAACACAAATAAATTTAAAGGTTCCTTATTAAAATATGGTTTCATGAAGAACCTTTAATATCTATGGAACCTCTGCATTGCAGAAAAGGTTCTTTATAGATTTTAAAGTCTTGTTTTAAAATGTTCTTTACGCAACCGAAATAAATCACCCGAAATGTTCTTTGGGGAAACCAGAATTTTTGGAACCCTTTGGAATTTTTTATTTTTAAGAGTATAGAGCTCATTTGTTAATAATTTGTGGTTATGTGTTTTCTTTCATGTTAGATGCTAAATTAGACATCATCAGTAGTGACCCAGATGTGCGGGTGGGAAGCGACACTCTGCTCTTGTGCAAAGGTTGGGGTGTTTAGTACTAAGAATTGACTAATTGACACAAATAATGACCCCAAATTATATCTGTACTTAATGTTGTTGCATTAGCTGCAAAATATTAGACTAAGTGGAAATAAATGATGCTATTTTGGGAACAAATGAGAGCTCAGTGTGACTTTTTCTGACTGTACGAGTTCTCCTCAAGTGTCAGCAATACATTTTGCTTTAATTTTGAAGTATCTGTCATTTGAAACCTAACAGACATGTTTTTGT
>NW_015631892.1:0-1294 GCF_001515625.1 Sinocyclocheilus rhinocerous
TAAGTCTGCGATCCGCCGTAAAGCAAGAAGACGACGACGCCTCACGCTCAGGCTGAAGAAGAATGTATTAATTTAATTCTTAGAAGAAGACGCGAACGCGCTCAGGACGCGCTCAGGACAGTTCAGACATTGCGGTGAAAATCAGAGGTAAAAAACGATATAAATACTGTTCAGTTTCTTGTACAGACCGATCGGTTTGTGTCTTTACACATCAATGTATCATCACGAGCCGCAGGGTTTAATTTGGTTTTGTCTGTGTATGTTTTATGACTCTCAAAACCATGATTCCCATCCACTGACATTATTTGTCATTTTTTGTCACTCTTAGTAAATAATGACAGAGTTTTCATCTTTCCATGCATATACACTGCTGTTCAAAAGATTTTGGTAACCATGGTAACCATACATGCTTACGTGCTTCAAACAAGTAAAAAAAAACAAAAAACTTGTTTTGTCTTATTTTAAACCTTTTTGTCTGCTTTAAACATTAAAAAACAACTGTGGTCAATAGCTACAGTTACTAGTATTTTTGGCGGGAACAGTAGTTACCATGGTAAAGCTTTTGTAAAGGATGGGATGGGATGGGCTACTTGACTTAACTTTATTATGTAGTAAGAACTCTACTGAGAGCACAACTGGATTTCTATCATAAAGAAAAGAACAGACAAAAGGCGTATACATTAATTTATTTTCATTCATACATTTTAATATATGCAAATAGTTTCAACTTTCATTATACAAATGCATGTAAATAGATGCATAGTACTAGAAGAAAGAATAGCATGGTGTTATCAAGGTACATTACAGTGGAATATAAAACAATTGCTACAAAAGACTACAAAATCAGTTAATGTGTGTGGGTTTTAAGTATGACATTTTATGTTTTCAATAGGCTACAATACTCCGATTATTAAACATTAATTATATAATTAAGTGTATTTTGGTAGATAAAGGTGGTAGATATTTTGGTAGATAAAACAGTACTAACTATATAGTTCAGTACAAAGGCAACATAAAATGGCTGTTACACATGTATTTTTACATTTTAAATGGCATTAAAATGTATATTAATATAAATTAAAATCAGAAACAACCCTCTGATATTCAGAAAAAGTAAAGATTATTATTATACTATATTATAAAATATATAATTTACCATTAAAAACAAATATTATAGACAGTAAAAACAATTAACATTTTTCTGAATCTGAATTAATACTATGAGATACAAAAGAATTTTAGAGATCATAGAACTCACAAAGAAGTAACAGTTTGTGCACAGTGTATCTATGGT
>NW_015631893.1:0-1235 GCF_001515625.1 Sinocyclocheilus rhinocerous
TGTTTTCCCATTTATTTATGATTCAAGGAATATCCTGTTTAATGACATACTGAAGAGTGGTATACTAATGTGAGTGTTAAGGCAATAAAACTATTTTTGCACCAAAATTACAATCTGTTATGTCTTTAGCAAGCGTTTAGCTAAACTTAACCAGCCATCCTTTACACAAACCTTGTTATATTAGCTAAAAGTCCAATGCCCATAAAGATATTAAATGATTAATAATCGTTTATACAAATTTATTGTGAAATAGAGATACTAAATGATTAGTAATTGTTTATGAACATTTACAAATGATGAATAGTTTCAACTTTAGATTGGCTACTGCAAAAACTTGAACAAATGATTAATTAATGATTAGTAAAGATATGTGAATACGGTAAATGCAGGTCTTTCGGGACACTTTTTGCCATCGAGATGACTGCTCATAAAGGTATTAATGATTAGTAAACATTTATAAACATTTGCAAATGATGAAGTGTTTCCTCTTTAGGTTGGGTACTGCAAAAACATGAACAAATAATTAATAGATTATCTGTTAAGATGTGTAAATAGAGGTCTACACAACAAACAAAGACCAACAAATGAAGATATGAACTGAAAATTTACTGACATTTGTAAGCATTTCAATTTACATTAAATAATCATGTTAATCATTAGGTAATGTTTAGTAAGTTCATTAGTAAACATTAACAAGAACTAAGTTATGATATGTTAATCATTTAGTAAGTTCATTAGTAAACATTAGAACATTATCTCATATTTCTAGCTATGTGAATATATGTTAACTAATGATCTGTTAAGCATTATATAATGTTTGTTAACAATTTATAAATGAAAGTATGCATCCAGTAAGGTGAGCCTCGCTTTCTCTATATACTTTTTATGCCTAGAACACCTAGGCATAAAAACAGTTTACCCCCCATGCCATCTAAACAGCTGCACAGGAATTATTAGCTGTTTTCTGTAATTCATTTCTTAATAACTAATTATTGCCCTTCTCTCTAAATACATATAGCCTAATTAATTAATTGAAATTTGAAAGTGAAAGTGATGTGACATGTGGCAAAGTATGGTGACCCATACTCGGAATTAGTGCTCTGCATTTATCCCATCCAAAGTGCACACACACACAGCAGTGAACACAAACACACCGTGAACACACACCCGGAGCAGTGGGCAGCCATTTATGCTGCGGCGCCCGGGGAGCAGTTGGGGGTTCGGTGCCTTGCTCA
>NW_015631893.1:1355-1684 GCF_001515625.1 Sinocyclocheilus rhinocerous
CTACAATCCCTGCCGGTATGAGACTCGAACCCGCAACCTTTGGGTTATGAGTCCGACTCTCTAACCATTAGGCCACGTACTCCCCCCAGATCACACAAATCACACAAATGGAGTCGGCATTGTTTATTAACACTCTCATCAGCTGTAAATTGCAACAAAAGAATTTAAACTTCCATTAAGTAAAACCGTTTTGTATTTTAAACAGAACATATATGATTTTACTTATGGTGGGAAAACCGCCATAATACCTAATTGTAGGTAATTGTTTTACCAACTTAATCCAGGTATTTACAGACACAATTTGCAGAACAAAACTAAAGCAATGCTAC
>NW_015631894.1:0-484 GCF_001515625.1 Sinocyclocheilus rhinocerous
CAAAATCTGATATGTAGGTAGACCAGTGAAAAATAAAACCTTTTCGTCTTTACCCTCAAATGCACGTTGGTCATAAGAAGAGGACAAATTTTCAACAAGAACGCAACTGAATGTTTTCTGTTCTCAGATTTTGAAGTTCACTGGTCATAGAATCAATAAAATCACCAGTCATTTCAGTTTGAGTTCCTACACTGCAGACATTATCGCTGACATAGTCACTTGTGGCAGAATCATCATCATCTGGTATGTCCATGAGAAGCAAAGAATGGGCAGCAGCATCCTTGAGTTTCTGCTGGATTCACACGGCGTGTGTAGTGTGATGTCAGTGAGTCCTTAGGTGGTTGTGGTTCTTGCTTTCCTCTCATATTAATGCATGGCACCCAACCTGGATCATCCTTCTTGTACAGGTCAGATCTTTTACCTAGAAAACAATGATAATAAATATAGCACCATTAACTAAATTTCAGTAACATTTTACAGAAAA
>NW_015631895.1:0-156 GCF_001515625.1 Sinocyclocheilus rhinocerous
AGCCAATCAAATGAGCCTCTCGCTGACTCTCCACTTCCACAACTCGTACCCTGCATATGCAAATCTTATTGACGTCATTCTACCTTCATACTTTCGCCAATCCCTGCCTTGAAGCAATGATTGACGGAGGGTGGGCGTGGTCAGCTCGGAATGCAT
>NW_015631895.1:412-2673 GCF_001515625.1 Sinocyclocheilus rhinocerous
AAATTTGCATGCAATTTACATATTAAGACTACTGTTGGAAATGGCAAATGTAAATTATATAATTTAATTTTCATTTTACTTTTGCACCAAACTTTGCACGTATGGGTAATGGAAAATGTCAATTTAAATAAAGAAATACAATGCCATTTTGAATATTGCGTTGCCATTTTGCATATTGCATTTTAAATTGAATTTCGCTACCTATATGCTTCCATAGATATGTACCATCAGCAGTAATATTGTAATTATTATTTTAAATACATGTGTGCTGAGTGGCATTATTGAATATGTCACTCACTTTGCAACATTTTCACTGTGATTTGATTTATTTGGATCTTTTCAAAGAACAGATAGTGTTGTGTCCAAACATTACACACACATATGAATGTATGCATGTACAAACAGATGGGTGATAATAAAACAACAACAACATGAAGTGTTTTAGTAAGGTGCTGCTCCAGCACATGCTGCCAAATAAGCTGCCATAAGTGTTCATTTGGGTTGAGATCCAGTGGCTGAAGGCTATATAATATGATTCATATAATTTTTTATATTCATCAAATCATTCAGTGATCCCTGAATAGAAATGCTTCATCATAGGGTATAGGTGCTCACACGGAACAACTGTATGTTGATTTGCACTGATTGTTCGCTATAAGGCCAGTAGAATCTGATCCCCACTGAATCACAGAGCACCTGGATTTTCCTTAAGTTTGTTCCCATCTATATGTGTGTTTTGTAAAAATGTGTTTAAATATGTGTCAGCATGAGGAAGAGGCCATCCAAAGCTGAGTCTCTATTCATGCTAAGTTGTTTTTCCCATTTTTCCCCTGCCACAGGTACCTTTTACTGCTTACCAGTGATTCTTTTTGTGAATCAGCATTAAAACAGCAAAAACACTTAAGTTTATTGATTACATTTTTTTAAACATTTTAAAACCACTTTTGATACAGCAATATTTTTGTTTGTTTTTTATTTATGTATTTTGATATGGAATTTGGTAATATTTAAATAATGTAAAGGTTTTATGTGTTATTTAACTGAGTGTAAACATTTATACTCCCTCAGAAAAATTTTAAAATTGCGAAACTTGTATCTTTAGAGGTACAACAGTATGTCAGATCAAGCTAAAGTGGTTAGGGATTATAATAAACTTCATCTGCTCTAAACATAATGCAGAGCCGTATGTGGTAATAAAAGCTGTGACTGTGAGTTTGGTAATTGTTGTTTGCAACTACAGTGACAGAATATTGCAAATCAAGCTCTGTGACATCTGTGAAATCCTATTATTGTAGGACTGTGCGACTATGGGTGAAACTCAGCTGTCCAGTTCAACAGTAATCCCTTTAAAAGATGGATGTGAATTAAACATGAGACAATGTTCTTCATCATTACAGTATGATACTGACTACAGTCTCTGGTGCATCAATCAATGTTTTTAAGTTTTTTGTTGTTGTTGTTGTTTTTTAGGTTTATGGTCTTTTTCTTTTCTTTGAGTTGTATTTCGCTCATGTTTAACATTGCTTTGTTCAGGGTATAAAAGGGAGAATAAGATTTTCTACAAAGTATGTTATTATATTCTACTGTCTAACATGTATCTTAATAAATTACTTTACCTGCTTTAAAAGTTTTGAGAATCTTTCCTTCATCACTGATGTGCTGAAAGACAAAGTAACTGTGACTTGTTCAGAATTGCAGCGTAAGCTTCCTGTCTCACATTACCTCAGAAAACACCCACTTCCTCCTTCAGTTAAAAAAAAGCACAATGTATTGCTTAAATATGTGTTAACAAATAAAACTGATCAAGATCTGTGTTATATACACTGTTAACTCATGCTATGGCATGTAAACCAGGAAGAGACATGATTTGTATTTACATTTTTGTAAAGAACTTTTATTGTAATATGGTCAAAATGAATAATTAATCACACGCATGCCACTGTAGCTGTTTATAGAGGTAATATTTAAAAAATAAAATAAATAAATATATATATATAAATTAAATATTCATGATTATGGACTCACAGATCTATTCACATTCAGCCAAGTTTTGTAAGCTAATATAGATCACATTGATAAAGTACACTGGGAAATCATGAGGATTTATATTACACCTCATTAAAATTTAATCATGATGCAACAAATGCTTGATCTGATACAGAGGCTATTATTAAATGCTTTATATTTCTCTAGAAAGGAAGTGGAAACCCTTTGTGGTTTAGTGTCTCTGCATTGTGCTGAAACCTGTAGTTTGATCGACA
>NW_015631896.1:0-1029 GCF_001515625.1 Sinocyclocheilus rhinocerous
GTTTTTGGTTAAAACCTGAATGCCTTATCTCACTCTTGCAAACTATTCTAACTCCAATTTTCCAACGTGTATAGGCTACTTTAAATAAAGACTGAAAGAGTTGTCACAAGCTTTGTGGTGGTGACGTTGGTAGTGGTGAAGTCATGCGACTGTGGTGTAGTTTGTTTATAGTCTATCTAACTTTTTACTTCTGCTGATTGTATTTAGGCTTCAAAATTCTTAAAAGTTGTGTTAATTTGTGAACATTATCTTGATGAACAAAATGTGTAAGTATAATAAACTTTTTTGGTCACAGAGCTTATTTTCGTTATAGCACTGTGTAAACATGATGTTTACTGTAGTTCTAGAATAAATGTGAACACGCATTTGCTCATCTCATTTGCACAAAAACAGATTTAGTATTACTCAAAATGAATAAAAACCATGAAATGCAAACTCAGAATATGGTGCAAACCTGCAATAATTAAATACGTTAAATAATACAAATATCCTTTATATATTTAATCCCATTTTATTAGCCAATGTCTTTGCTGCTGACCTTCGATGATCCATTTAAACCATACTAAGCAAAAATGACTTTAAATAAACATTTGTGTTTCTTTTTTATTGCTGATGAGTGTTGAACTTTCTTATCCTGTGTCCTATTCTTCAGTTGAAAGGTTCATTTGAGCTTTGCTGTGTTACAAAATATTTCTATTTCAAATAAATGCTCTTCTTTTGAACTTTATATGCACCAAAGAACACTGAAAAAAATGTTACAACTCTCACTGTTACGGGGCGAACGAGACGTGCGGATCCATGTGCAAGGCTTTATTTACAAATGTGTGGTCAATAAACAGGCAAGGGTCAGATAACACAGGTATATCACAGCCAAGACAAAGAATATTCCTAGGGCTAGCGTGGGTCTTCGATCGACAAGAGGGGTACTCCAATAACACGAGCAATAATAGTCCAGGCGAGGTGCAAACACAGTCCAAAACAGCAAGACAAAGGGTTAATCCAAGAAACACAGGCAGAAGGTCAGGAAAC
>NW_015631896.1:1064-1159 GCF_001515625.1 Sinocyclocheilus rhinocerous
TAATGCAGCTATCGCTAGAAGAGTGATATGCAACAATACTCTGCTGTTTAAGAAGGATCTGAGTGAGTGTAATATAGTGTGTGTGTGTGATTGGT
>NW_015631897.1:0-2169 GCF_001515625.1 Sinocyclocheilus rhinocerous
CTCTTGTAATATGGTTTTAATGTCAAATGACTATGATGTAGTAATAAAATTGAAATCTTATCGTGGCATGTCTTGACTTATTGGCAAATGTCAAATCATATCATAATAACAAGAATCAATGTTATATTGTATCATGATGAAACTGCTGTTTGTTACATACTGTATCTCCACAAGTGTGCCATACTGTGGTCCATACTTTTTCAGCACTGATTTGAAGACCCTATAATGACACATCAAGAACTTTTTCAATCTCCAAAGAACCAAAAGTAAGTAAATAATAGATAAATGTGTTTAATCACATCCTCTCATCAGCAGCTGCAGTGTCTCTCAGCTGTATCAGTGCAGTCACTGTGACTCTGACTGACGGAGGTTTTTGTACGATTCTTTATCACTGTGTGAACACATCTTTACTGTTGATCCAGTGTCTACTCTGACAGTGATAATCTCCTGTATCTTCAGTCTGGACTCCACTGATGGTCAGAGTGAAATCACTTCCAGAGTAAGATCCACTGCCACTGAATCTAGATGGAGCTCCAGTGTAACGGTTTGATATCTGATATATGAGGAGTTTAGGAGCTTCTCCAGGTTTCTGTAAGTACCAGTGTAAGTAACTACCACCATACACTGAACTGCTGGTTTTACAGTTTATTCTGACTTCTTGTCCTGGTTGAGCTGCTGTTATTGATGGACTCTGAGTTACAGTGATCTGTCCTCTACACTCTGAAAGAAAGAACAAGAATAAAATTAAGAAACAATTGTAAATAAATAAAATCAATTAGTGTTTAAAACTACATCACATATTTTTACAAGAACAGCAACACCAGTGTCACATTGTTTATATCTTACCTTGAATAAAAGCTGCAATGGTCCAGATGAGGATGATGATGTTGTTCATTGTTGTTGTTGTGTCTTGTGTGATGATGAAGATTGTGTTGTGTTCTGCTCTCAGTCATGAAGTGTTAAACTCACAGCACTATAAACACTCTCAGAGCACTGAAGCATGTGCTGACGATGCAAAGAAGGGGGCAGGATTCACAACAGTTCATGCTGATAAACTCATTTACAACAAAAATATAGATTATACCCATACGGAAATGTAATATATGTGCATATATGAAATATCCATATGCAAAATACATGTTTTATATATGCTCTGTCCATATATGAATCCTATTACAAAATGGAACAATTTTATATATTGACATATATGTCTACCCCATACAAAAATATATGTTTATGTGTGTATAATACATTTATTGCCATATATGGAATGTATATAATTATTAATATATGTGAGATATATGTCTTTTTTAATTATGTTATATACAAATTAGACATACGTATGTGACCCTGGAGCACAAAAGCAGTCTTAAGTCGCTGGGGTATATTTGTAGCAATAGCCAAAAATACATGGTATGGGTCAAAATTATAGATTTTTCTTTTATGCCAAAAATCATAAGGATATTAAGTAAAGATCATGTTCCATGAAGATATTTTGCAAATTACCTACTGTAAAAATATATCAAAACTTAATTTTTGATTAGTAATATGCATTGCTAAGAACTTCATTTGGACAACTTTAAAGATGATTTTCTCCATATACCGATTTTTTTGCACCCTCAGATTCCAAATTTTCAAATAGTTGTATCTCGACCAAATATTGTCTTATCCTAACAAACCATACATCAATGGAAAGCTTATTTATTCAGCTTTCAGATGATGCATATTTGTGGTCCAGGGTCACATTGGACAACTTTAAAGATGATTTTCTCAATATTTAGATTTTTTTGCACCCTCAGATTCCAGATATTTAAATAGTTGTATCTCGACCAAATATTGTCTTATCCTAACAAACCATACATCAATGGATTTTATTCAGCTTTCAGACGATGTAGAATATCAATTTCGAAAAATGGACCCTTATGACTGGTTTTGTGGTCCAGGGTCACATATATGCATAGCAAAATATTTACATATATGTGGCGTGTCACTTATATATGCCATAATCTTTTAATTATGAAATATATGGTTTCATACATTTGATCTTTTAATATGTAATCTTTGATCTTTAAAATTATCTTTTAATACTGTCAGGGGCTGGCGTCTGGTGTTCTCCCTCTCATTACCAGAGGTTGCCATCTCCCATCCTCCCGGACTCCTTCTCCGTCA
>NW_015631898.1:0-977 GCF_001515625.1 Sinocyclocheilus rhinocerous
ATAAAATATGAAAATGTTTTTTAATGATACAAAAGAGCTTGTTTTATTAAAACAAGTCTTAATAACATCTCATATCAAAGCAAGTTTTTTTGTTGTTGTTTTTCAAGGACACGTGTGTTTCATAAGGTTTCAAGATTGGCCAATGATGGAGTTGACATTCAACATGAAGTCATATTTTTGTGGTTTAGGGGTATCATATGTGTTCTGATCATTTTTGGATCATTTGTTAAGATGTTTAAATGTGAAAATTAAGATTTTGACCTTTTGTTTCTCACAGAACACGTCCTCACATTCACAGAACGACGCAGAGACTGTCTTTTACATGACTAAATGCATCAGATCAACCAAATGATGCTAAAAGGACTAATGAACAAATATAATTCCGTTGCATAACTCCATATCATGTATTTAACCCAATCACAGGTAAGAATTACACACTAAGATATCTGACGCGAGACACTTCAACATTTTCGCCCAGTGGTTGTCATGATTAGAATTTTTATTTTTCTTCTCCAGAGGAAGACAACAAAGAGATATATTCCAGTCAAACTGACAGACATTATCACTTTCAATCTGTTGAATTGGATCTGTTTTTTGAATGTCTACTTTGTTTTGCCTCCAGCTAGAGCTGTGACGTAATCGTGATGTCAGCCCTAAAAGGGTCTATGGATTTATGCAGAGGTCACGAGGCAGCACTTAACTGTATGTTGCTTAAATGGCTCTTCAGTTCGTCCAGACAAAGGAGTTCTCTTTTCCCTTGATTGGATTAGCTACTAGGGGAGGTGGTTCTTTGAATAACCTCATATAGACTAGACAACATACCCCTTCAAAAAGGGTCCATATTTAACAACTCATCTATCCAGACCCCTTCAGGTTGGTTCAAGGAAGGAGAGAAGTGTTTTAAATGAAGCTACGGACCTGTAAGTACCTACAAAATTAGACTGAGGGATCTCAAAATCCGTTCTTAGCTGTTGGAA
>NW_015631899.1:0-510 GCF_001515625.1 Sinocyclocheilus rhinocerous
ATGAATCAAGTGACTGTCTTTATGAATGGGTAATCGTGAATCACTAACTCACTAGATTCGTTTAAAACGCCCGTTCATTCATAAACGAAACACTGCTGTGTTTGTATGGAGATGCGCAGCGGCTCCGCTGTGTCTTTGTTTTAAACTGTTTTCGACGACGAAATAGAGCAAAATCAGACAATAGTGTTATAGTCAGACAATGTAAGTCACTTAATATTAACTTCTTGTTTATTGAATTGTATTGTATTAAATCAGTATCACATTTACAAACTCCTTTAAAAATCATTAAAAGCTGTCACTCATCTTAGTTCATCTCGATCTCACATTTATAATCAACAAAGCTCTCTACACTGCGCAATGAATCTCCTATTTACACCCTGTCTACACTTTGCTTATGAAAGGATTCGTGAGATATGTCTGTGATACATTACTCAACGCTGCAAAAACACGTAGAAACATCAAAAACAAACACACGTAGAAACCTTTGAAGCTCCCCTGAGCGCAATCACA
>NW_015631900.1:0-508 GCF_001515625.1 Sinocyclocheilus rhinocerous
CTTTAACTAACAAACGTGTACTAATGTGTAGTTAAAGTACTTTGGAGTAACCTAAATCAAACATGCTCTAGAACAGGGTTCTCAGCTCTTGCCGTCGAGGGCCACTGTCCTGCAGAGTTCAGCTCCAACCCTATCAAACACACCTGAACAAGCTAATCAAGGTCTTCAGGATCACTACAAAGTTATGTTGGAGCAAGTTTGTGCTAAACTCTGCAGGACAGTGGCCCTCCAGGATAAGATTGAACACCACTGGGGTACAGGATTAACCTCGGCTCCACCAGCTGCTGGTTCATCTGATCAATCATCTAGATCAACTTGGAGCAGCTGATCAGAGTAACACATTGACTACCATATGGAATCACATGTTACAATATAGCTATTAGCAAATGCCCAGGCTCTAACTGCTATATGACATGTTCATGTAATATAAAGATTAAGGATCATAGCCCATCAGAATAGAGTGTACATTTACATTTAGTCATTTAGCAGACACTTTTATCCAAAGCAA
>NW_015631901.1:0-816 GCF_001515625.1 Sinocyclocheilus rhinocerous
TGAAGCTTTGTGTCCGGTCTACGTACCATCTCAAGGCTCGGATGGAACAAAGCAAAGCTATGGCTAGGGCTGGGTCTGCCTCCTCCAGGGGGCAGTGCTTGCAGGCTCACCACTTGATCCCTGAAGGGAGTAGTGGAAACCTTGGGCACATAGCCGGGCCAGGGCCTCAGGATTACCTGGGAGTTAGCCAGCCCAACTCTAGGCACGATTCGTCGACCGAAAACTAATCTGAGGGAAATAGATAAGGATATTTTAGATGCTGTTCTACTCATTGAAAGACTTATAGTAGCAGCTTCTGACATTGTGCTACATGATCCAAATATGTGTATCACAATCTCAGAATCTATTATCTGAGTAGTAGAGGTCTCCTCATACTGGTTACTCTGCTTTTGCCAGGTTCAGCTCCTGGGGAATTACAATGTGATCAATTCAGGTCACATCTGTTAAACAGAAACATTACATTTTCTTGTACATATTCTTTAGACATCACATTGAACTTCACTGGTTGTTTTGAGATTTGTATTGAGAATTTGCAATTGTTGTTCAGTAATGAGTACTACACATTGTTCTACTACTGTCTGAGTGGTGTAATGTGTGGTTGCTGGACAACACTGATGTAGGCAAGTCTGCCTGGATGGATTGCTTGCACAAGGCACATGTACATACATACCCCAAGTGGTTCTCAAGCAGCTGCCCTTTTGGCCTCTGACTACATAAGTGTCATTTTTGCAAGACTTTTTTTTCCATGCTTTAGTTTTTATTTAAATTTGGCCCATTACATAAATTCTCAATTAAGCATTGTGACGACTGGGGCGG
>NW_015631902.1:0-524 GCF_001515625.1 Sinocyclocheilus rhinocerous
CTCTCTCTCTCCTTAATTAATTCGAATTCATTTCAATAAATATCTACTTTATTTCACTAAAGAATTCTACCTCTAAAGCGCTGTAGATAAAATAGTCTAAAACTGTAGTTTAAAATGAAGTTGATATGACTCCTGTCCTTTATTTATTTTCTCCATTTGAAAACATTAGGCATTCTACATTTATTTTGCTTATTGTTAGTATTAGTGTTGTTGCTGTTGATGCTTTTTATAAATAAAATGTTTTTATTGCTGCAATATAAAGATTACATTTAACATGAAAGACTGCTAATTTTCAACACTTAAAAAAAAAAAAGATGACTGAAAAGAGGAAAAACCAAAGTGAAGTATGTTCTTACTTCACTCAGTCATTTATTTACTTTATAACAGTAAATAAATATCGGTTCTGCATATCGGTTATCGGGCACATAAACATGCAAATAATTGGTATTGGTTATAAAATATATAAAATATTCATCACTATTCTCAAATCATCACGACTTGCCTAAAATAAAATCTATAGATAT
>NW_015631903.1:0-945 GCF_001515625.1 Sinocyclocheilus rhinocerous
CAAATCTCACAATTTACTCAGACGCTCTGAACTGAACTGCTTCCGAATCAATGACACGATAGCTCACTTGCTCTGCTATTTCCTCAAACACTTTGTATAGGAACGTGACGTAGTTTTGGTCTAGAATCGAAGTACTACATGTCTGCCATCTAGTGGTAGAAAATACAAATGAGATATTACACCATATTAGGTACTACAGTCTATTTGATTAAGTATGACGTCTTGTCGCAATCTTGCGACTTTGGCGCTTAGAGCTTTTAGACTAATTGATCGATTTCATGAGACATTCGTTTGTATTAAATTGTTCTGATTTTTTTCAACATGCATTCAAATATTTATTCATGTTTATTTCGTGCTGCAAATATTAAAGAGGAAAATATCATTGATTCACAAGCCGCTTGAACTGAGGCGAATTTAGTTATCTCACTACAAATTTAAAAGCGTACATACAATTATTATTTGTAGTATTTTATCATAAAGTTGACAGAAGGCTGAGACTGTTACGGAGTGACAGAGACGTGAAGCGAGCAGATCCAAATGCGAAGCTTTATTCAAAGACATGGTTATGAAACAGGCGAGGGTCAGACAATGGCAAACAGGGATATTGAGGGCAAGACACAAGAGTAGTAGAACTAGAACTGGAAACTGACAAGGAAACTGGCTCCGTAAAGTAGCTATCGCTAGGAAAGTGATAAGCGCTAAACAATACTCGGCCCTGAACAGTGGTTAGGGCCTCGTATTTAAAGTGTGTGTGATTGGTTGCAGGTGAGTGAGTAATCAGTGCAATGGAACATGGGAAATGTAGTCCAGGGTGATGTGTGTGTCTATATAATCGGAAGGCGACCTCTGGTGGCAAGCAGATGGAAGCTCACGGACAGGATTCATGACAGAAACGTGTTTTAATAAAAGTAACAAAGCACAAAGCTTATTGCGATTATTGGGTGG
>NW_015631904.1:0-431 GCF_001515625.1 Sinocyclocheilus rhinocerous
TAAGCGCATCCATTCTGGCGTCATATTTCTGAAGCATGCTACTGACGGTTGTGTTGCCAAAACTTTGCATTTCATGGGGCCAAGTTGACGGATCAAAAATTAAAAACTGGTCAGAGTCATATCTGTTTTCAAACTCATGAATTAGAGCTCTCAGTAGATGGACCTTGTCCGTATCAGCATTTGAGGCAGTCTCTTTCCTGTACTTGCCTTCACTGTCAAGCAAAAGTGTCAGTTGTCCAATAGCTAGCATGAGCTCATCTTTGCATTCACCAACAGTCATCTTCTCTTGCTGGAACCTGAGGTAGGTGTGCTGTAAAATATTTCCAGTATCCAGCTAGAAAACACTGCAAACGCTCTGTGCAGATGTGTTTTAGATCACTGTAATCACTGAAATTCATTGAATTTGAATGGCAGGTAAAAGTCTCCATATT
>NW_015631905.1:0-676 GCF_001515625.1 Sinocyclocheilus rhinocerous
TCTTTTTCTTGAGTAATAATGTCAAACAGGCTGAGCCGAAGAATAGCAATGGTCATAGGCTCATATAGACTGATTTGTGAAAACGTTCTCAGTGCAGTTTTGCTCAGTTAAGCCTTCCCTGATTCTTTAAAGGGGTCATGACATGGATTATTTTTTTTATAAACGAGGAAAACCGTCATTGGCAGATAAAGCATTATGAAATTGTTTGCTTAAGGTTTGCTGCTGTTAGATATTAATTGACGCACATCCTGCGTATTTTACAACTTAAAATGGTAAAGAAATTCTGAAAAGTATTTGTTGCAGACTGCTGAACACATTTACAATTTATCATTGATTCAGTTTTAATAGAGGTCTATGTTTTTTGGATGAATATTTTGGTGGGGATCTGCCACTCCTGCATTTACAGACGAGCCGCGGCTGCAGCTAAACAGAAAAAGTTATTTGGTTTTCATTTTAATTGGTCTGTTGTGCAGTTTGTCGGCAGATATTGAGACACGAGAGAAGTAGTGGAGAGCGGGGCACAATGTAACACTTTTTGACTTTCTCAGTTTGTGTAAATCCACATGGGGTTCATAGCATAATTTTTATCCACAGTAATTTTACACTTGTCCAGTACAAATATGTCACTTTGTTTCATAATTACAGTGTATACGTTTTTCTTTATTTACCCTCAAAA
>NW_015631905.1:711-963 GCF_001515625.1 Sinocyclocheilus rhinocerous
CTCAAAAAATGGAAGTGAAATGTGACAACATGCCCCGTAGGTGGGGTACACTGTAACATCTGAGGGTCACGTTGTAACATGACTGTATGACAGCGTTATCTGATCTCATGAAAACAATATACAAGACAAACTAAAATATTTTGTCAATAAAATACATTTTTTAACTTTTTTTAATTATTATAGATTGCAACCATGCTTGGGACGGCACACATAAATGAGCAAAAATGCTTTACATTTCTTGAAATAATACAC
>NW_015631906.1:0-627 GCF_001515625.1 Sinocyclocheilus rhinocerous
CGGAAAATGGAGCGCAGCTGGAGAAAAACAAAACTAGAGGTATTTAGTATTGCTTGGTGGGAAAGTACCCTAACTTACAGAAAAGCATTAAAAACTGCTAGATCTGATTACTTTTCGTCTCTTTTAGAAGAAAACAAACATAACCCCAGGTATTTATTCAATACAGTGGCTACATTAACGGAAAAAATAAAGCATCAACAAGTGTTGACATTTCCCAACAGCACAGCAGTAATGACTTTATGAACTACTTTACATCTAAGATCGATACTATTAGAGATAAAATTGTAACCATGCAGCCATCTGCTACAGTATCTCCTCAGATAAAATTGTAACCATGCAGCCGTCAGCTACAGTAACGCATCAGATAGTGTGTTAGAGATCCCCTGAGGAACAATTCCACTCATTCTCTACTATAGGAGAAGAAGAATTGTATAAACTTATTAAATCATCTAAATCAACAACATGTATGTTAGACCCTATTCCATTTAAGCCCCTAAAAGAGGTGCTTCCAGAAGTCATAGATCCTCTTCTGACTATTATTAATTCGTCATTGTCATTAGGATATGTCCCCAAAACATTCAAACTGGCTGTTATTAAGCCTCTCATAAAAAAAAACACAACTTGACC
>NW_015631906.1:887-1303 GCF_001515625.1 Sinocyclocheilus rhinocerous
GTGCTATTGGATCTTAGCGCTGCGTTCGACACTATTGACCACAACATTCTTTTGAATACACTAGAAAACTTTGTTGGCATTAATGGAAGTGCATTAGCATGGTTCAAATCGTACTTATCTGACCGCCATCAATTCGTAGCAGTGAATGAAGAGGTATCATATCGATCACACGTGCAGTATGGAGTACCTCAAGGCTCAGTACTAGGGCCGTTACTTTTCACGATTTACATGTCACCCTTGGGAGATATAATCAGGAAACATGGTGTTAGCTTTCACTGTTATGCTGATGATACTCGGCTCTATATTTCTTTGCGGCCTGGCGAAACATACCAACGGAATGCATAGTCGATATAAAAAACTGGATGACGAGTAATTCTGAAAAAAACAGAGGTGTTAATTATAGGACCTAAAAACTC
>NW_015631907.1:0-1147 GCF_001515625.1 Sinocyclocheilus rhinocerous
ATATATATAATAGTAGTACATCAAATAGAAAACAGTTATTTAAATATTTTATTTAATATTTAATTTTTGGAAAAGAGCAAAAGAGACAAACAACTGTGTTCAACGCTGATAATAATCAGACATTTTTCTTGAGTAACAAATTGTTTTATTATTATTTATTACTATTTCTGAAGGATCATGTGACATTATCACAGCAATAATAAATATCAAAATTCAGCTTTGTAAATAGAAAACAGTTATTTAAATATTTTATTTAATATTTACTTTTTGGAAAAGAGCAAAAAAGACAAACAACTGTGTTCAACGCTGATAATAATCAGAAATTTTTCTTGAGTAACAAATTGTTTTATTATTTATTACTATTTCTGAAGGATCATGTGACATTATCACAGCAATAATAAATATAATGTAACAAATAACAATATATATATACATATTATGTTATGTTATGAAATATTATGTTGGTGGAGCACTCCTGGGGAGGGTAACAGTGGTCTTGAAGCTCCTCCATTTCTACACAATCTGTCTGACTGTGGATTTGTGGAGTCCAAACTCTTTAGAGATGGCTTTGTAACCTTTTTCCAGCCCGATGAGCAACAACAACTCTTTTTCTGAGGTCCTCAGAGATCTCATCTGTTCGTGCCATGATGCACTTCCACAAACATGATCAGGCTTTGATAGATCCCTGTTCTCTAAATAAAACAGGGCAGGCAATGACACCTGATAGTCACTCCACTGAATGAAAACACCTCTGAACAGATGGACTCTAATTTCACCCTCAAATCAACAGCTAATCATAGAGGTTCACATACTTTTGCACCGCACAGAAATGTAACACTGGGTCATTTTTCTCAATAAATAAATGGCAAAGAAAATATTTTTGTCTCATTTGTTTGACTGGGTTCTCTTTGTCTGCTTTCAGGACTTGTGCGAAAATCTGATGATGAACTGGGTCATATTTATGCAGAAATATAGAAAATTGTAAAGGGTTCACAAACTTTCAAGCAGTTTATAGAGTATTAATTATGATATTATAATATGACTATATAGTAGTAAGAAGAAATATTTAATATTCCGCACTATTATAATTAACATAAAAATATATTAAAATTATATATATATAATATTCATAATATTGATGATTTTA
>NW_015631907.1:1431-2141 GCF_001515625.1 Sinocyclocheilus rhinocerous
ATTTAATATTACTATTTTAAATAAACATAAAAATTATATTTAAATTATATTTATGAAAAATAAATATTTTAATATATAATTAACATTCATTTTTAATGCACTATTATAAAACGCCACTGACAGGCTGTGTGTTTAAGGAAGGAGAGCTGCAGGATTTTAGGGAATTAAAGTCTCTGAACACCGGGAATGGAGGGAGAGGATCTTTTGTTGGTTTTTCCTGGGCCTCCCCCTCGGAGCGGGGATCCTGCAGCTGTGCCGACCGACCCGTCCTCTGCATATCAATGAGCCAGCGGTCCAAAGGAGGCCCAGCAGAGGGGCCCGTCCCTACAGGGCCACACATTAACCAGGACCCAGGGCAGAAGGGCCACCGACCGTCAAACATGTCCTACATGTTTAAAATGCAGAGGCATCGTTTTATCTGCTGTCTAATATAATCTTATAATCTATCTATAATAATATATCTAAGATAAAGTAGTATATCAAAATTAGAAATAAATACATAAATAAATAAAGTACATACCATGTCACTAATATACTGTATATACTGTATATATATATAAAATATTTTCATAATTTCCTGTTGTATGCCAGTACAATAGTGAAGTGCTAAACGTGTTTTGTTGAATGCTTAGCTAGTGGTTTCTTGTAATATGAAATTAAATTAAATGACATAAATGAAATTATCTCTGTAGCCAGCCAGTGCTAAAATG
>NW_015631908.1:0-1225 GCF_001515625.1 Sinocyclocheilus rhinocerous
ACCAGAGTCAGCTGAGACCAGGAGGTCGTTCATAACGCGAACCAACAACTCAGTACCGTGCCCCGTCCTAAACCCAGATTGGAAAGGCTCTAAAAGATTGTTTAATGACAAATGAGAATGTAATTGTGCCAAAACAACACGTTCCAGGACTTTAGCCAGGAAAGGAAGATTTGAAATGGGCCTATAATTTGTTAGATCAGAGGTATCACATCCAGGCTTTTTAGGGACTGGTGTGATAGCTGCAACCTTAAGTTCACACGGAACAATCCCAGTAATAAGAGAAATGTTAACAATATTTAATATGAGGGGACTGATTGTCGACAGACACCCCTTTAGAACAGTAGTTGGAACAGGGTCAAGAATACAAGTGGTTGAATTCATTGTCAACACTAATTTTGAGATGTCATCAGTGGTAATTGTTGCAAAACTAGAGAACAGAACCATAGGAATACTTGGTGGAAGAACCTCCGGAAGCACAGAACTAGGGAGAGAACCAATAGACCTATAAATAGATTCAATTTTATCCTCAAAAAAATTTAAGAAATTTATTACACTGCTGAACAGAAGAACATGTGGGTGACTTGTTTGGTTTTAAAATTTTGTTAATAGTCTTAAAAATCTTGTTTGGATTTCCAGCATCATCACTTATAATACGTGAATAATATTAAGCTCTAGCCACCTTAAGGGCCTCACTGTACTGAATTAAATGTTCATCATACATAAGCTTGTGAACTGTTAAGCTTGATTTTTTGTATTGCCGCTCAAGTTGCCTGTTTTTAACCTTGAGTGCCCTAAGCTCATTTGTATACCAAGGAGATGATTTCGTGAATAAGACATCACGTTCCTTCATAGGAGCAAGGATATCCAAGGTAGATGATAGGATGGAATTATAATTATCAACAGTATAACTTGTTGGATGCTCAGAAATCAGACGTGAGAAACTATCAGGATCAATATTCTTAACATTCCTAAACCTAATTACTCTCTTCTGAGAAGATGATCTTGTAGAAGAGACAGGTATATTAAAAGTAAGAAGCTTATGGTCACTAATACAAGTCTCATGATTATCAAGCTGTTTGATGTCAATGTCAACAGAACACACCAGATCTAGTATGTGACCTTTGTTATGGGTAGGAAATTAACATGCTGGGTCAAGTTAAAAAATTCAAGTGTCTCCAGAAAATGTACAGTTTGACAACAAGTTAAATTATCCACATGAATATTA
>NW_015631909.1:0-615 GCF_001515625.1 Sinocyclocheilus rhinocerous
CATGATTGTCTGTTTAGCTCTTTGCATTAATAAGCAAGTAAACAGTTGTTTTTAATAAAGTGGCCACTTTTGTATCTTAACAGTGATCCTTTTGCTTTGTTGCGAGTATTTGCAGCGCGTTTCTGTATTTGGTTGTGTTGCGAGTATTTGCAGCGTGTTTCTGTATTTGGTTGCGTTGCGCCTCAGGCTCTTAAGCAGGTGGAGGGTGTTAGATATCCTAAGTGTTTGAGAAAAGTGCTACAAGTCAACGAGTGCATTCGCTTATAAACAAGATCGAAGCTCCTGCACTCGAGGTCTCTTGAACACACCTCCAGTTTGCTACCGTGGTTTTAAGCTTCCCAAGAATCCTCTTCAATTAACTCTGTCCTCCAGCCAGCGTTAAGATGAACCGTTTCTGTAGTTGGTTGTGTTGTCTGTATTTGCAGCATGTTTCTGTATTTGGTTGTGTTGCGAGTATTTGCAGCACATTTCTGTATTTGGTTATGTTGCGAGTATTTACAGTGGCGTATCTGTATTTGGTTGTGTTGCGAGTATTTACAGCGCGTATCTGTATTCGGTTGTGTTGTGTATTTGCAGCATGTTTCTGTATTTGGTTGTGTTGTGTATTTGCAGCGC
>NW_015631910.1:0-518 GCF_001515625.1 Sinocyclocheilus rhinocerous
CACACACTCACACACACACACACTCTCACACAAACACTCACTTACACTCTCACACTCTCTCTCACAAACAC
The DNA here is from genome assembly GCF_001515625.1 of Sinocyclocheilus rhinocerous. Taxonomy (NCBI): domain Eukaryota; kingdom Metazoa; phylum Chordata; class Actinopteri; order Cypriniformes; family Cyprinidae; genus Sinocyclocheilus; species Sinocyclocheilus rhinocerous. The sequence continues at coordinate 72 of NW_015631910.1, forward strand.
ACACACTCTCACACAAACACTCACTTACTCTCTCACACACTCACACACACACACACTCTCTCTCTCTCTCTCACACGGCCTTGTTTGTCTGTACTGTTTCTTTTGACTCTTGAATTACAAAATGTAAGATTGAAGATATTGGCATACACAGAAGTCTTAAAGTTTAAGATTATTATTTCATTATACATAGCCACTGAATGGAAATGTCTGAATAAAACTCTTGTTCTTCTGACAAATATTTAGCTTGTCTGGATCTGCTAGAATAAAGGGAGATATTCCAGAGATTCTTCTTCACTTCAGCTATTTTAACTGTTGTCACACATAAGAAACACACATGCGTTTACAGGACGATGATGTAGAATTATGGTTCAAAGATGGTTTGGATTTAATGTCAAACCTTCAAAACATCAAATGGCTCTAAAGGCCAGCGCTGTGCTGCATGTCTCG
>NW_015631911.1:0-603 GCF_001515625.1 Sinocyclocheilus rhinocerous
TACATATGAGCAATGTCATTAAATATATTATTATTAATATCACACATGCAGGAGATATTAGTGATTCAGCCGCAGGTAATAACAGCCGTGCCGATATACAGTCTGTCTCCTGCACGCTCCATCAGTGCTCTTTCATACTCTATTACACTTACTTCTATTCACTCTTACTTCTGCATTTATTCTGTTCTTCAATGCCACCTATTTTAGATTTCCTTGCCAATAAATGTTGTTTGTGTTGTTGTGCATTTTTCTTTCTTTACGTTATTTTGCACTTTTGTTTTAATTATATGCAGCAACTTTGCAAAGACTTTGGCAATATGAATGATGCTGTCACATCTTGCTTTATCATCTGTAATTTAGTGTTTCTGAAGTATGTGTAGTTTTAGAAATTTGCTACATATTCATAAACTGTATAATTTAGACATTTACTACATATTCATAAACTGTATAAATGTATAAACTGTATAAATGAATGTCATGTTCAAAGAGTGCATCAGTGCGAATCTTCCACATTTGTGTTGTCATTGTGCTAATCAAATCAACTTGTTTGTGTCACAGTTATGCAGAGTTCACACTGCACGATTTTAGCCCGATTTTTCACTC
>NW_015631912.1:0-4547 GCF_001515625.1 Sinocyclocheilus rhinocerous
AGATGATATGTGTCACACCCTGCAAGCACAAATCAGCTTTTTGGATGGGCAGGTAAGGGGTTTTTAGAATGGCTGACTTGTTCCTGAATTTATTAAATATAATGTCAAACACAGAGTATCTGAAGCTTTTGAAGGCTTATATGTGAACTTCAAATAAACCTTCATCAAATAAAAACTAAACTAATTAATAAATCTAGTTCAATATTTTGTTTATTTGCTGAAACTTTAGCCAGTATAAAAAACATATCAATAAACAACAACATCCGTACTAATAAATACAAAAAAGAAAAAGTATCAAGTTTATATCAAGTAGAAAAGACTATAGTCTCTGTCAGTCTTCTATTTGTATTTAGATCACACATCTGGAGCCTTACTAATCTTCAAAGATTTTCCAGAGAATAGAAATCTTCAGATAATCTGGTTTGTGATATTGGAAAAGCAAGGTGAATCAAACTATATGTAGAGTAGTGTGACAGAACTGATTGAGTGAGCGGTAATGTTGACGGACAACCAAAATCTTGTGATCTGACCCCAAAGACAAAGGTTTAATAATAAATATAGCAGTGTCTGGATTAAAAAGACACCGCCTTGCATTTTTAATGTAAATGTGTGTCTGTGCATGCTGTTAAATATGAATGATCCCTGTCTCACCTCGGGGTGAATGTGCGAGGAATGAGGAGCGATAGTCTGCGCTTGTGTGTGCGCGTTAGAACTAAGCAGTTTCAATCGGCCATAATTTAGTAAGAGGCTCTCCAAAGTTCATGTGCAAGGAATGTCTTGGCTAAATCAGAAGGGTCCTAACTGAAAGCACCCTAAACTTCTGCCACTTTAAAGTCTCCCACTTTAAAGAAAGCCCTTAACTCTGATCCTAACGGGCTATTAGAAGGGCCAGAGGGATTTTAAATCACCCACAGTGAGAGACAGACAGAGAGAAAGATAGTCTACTGTTCCTCTGCTTTATTTACACCCTGTTGCAGCCACTGGTTAGCAGGTACTGATGGTGTGTGTGTTTGTGAGTAGGGCACTGGAGCAGGGCTTAAAGGGTAATGCTAGGGCTATCACATTAACCTGACTGGAGCTCCTCTAATAGGCACCGTGGCTTAAATTGATATATCAATTTACTCCCCTCCTGCAGGACTTCAAAGGCCTGCAGTCTTGTTCCCTTAGCCTTTACTCGCCCCACATCAATCTGCCTGTCTACACTGCATGAGCCTCTCACAACCAACAACACAACGACAATCACATGACCTGCTACAACAGGAACAGTTCAAACTGGCCAATCAGAAAACATCCAGGAAGTAGAACATCTGCATATTAGATCTCCGATTGGTTAAATCACTAGAAATCTATTGATGGAATCTGATAAATATTAGGATTGTTTTTCTTTTATAATTTTACCTGTATATAATGTTAAAGTGTCCTCTAGGAAAAGTCTATTGTATTTTTTTGTGCACAAAACAATCAGCCTATAGCAACAAGACAAATACTGAAACAATATTACAGTAATATTAATAGTGAAGACCTCTGATGGCATTTCTTACTACAGTCACTGATATTTATGTCTGTACACTGTAAAAAATGTCAAATACATATTTTTCCAGTTTATGAGACTTTTTAAATCACATATGTGACCCTGGAGCACAAAACCACTCTTAAGTCGCTGGAGTATATTTGTAGCAATAGCCAAAATTACATTGCATGGGTCAAAAATTTGGACAACTTTTAAGGCAATTTTCTCAATATTTTGATTTTTTTGCACCCTCAGATTCCAGATTTTCAAATAGTTGTATCTCGGCCAAATATTGTCCAATCCTAACAAACCATACATCAATGGAAAGTTTATTTATTCAGCTTTCAGATTATGTATAAATCTCAATTTCGAAAAATTGACCCGTATGACTGGTTTTGTGGTCCAGGGTCACATATACTAAGAAATGTGAATTCTATGAAACAACAAAAAACCTATGTTAGACCAACAGAATTCTCGCAAATCAAACACAGTTGTCTAAACAAAGAATTTCATTTTGAACAATAGTGCTGAAATGTTACAGGTTATAGAATTATAATTGTTTGCTGACTTTCTTTTAAACTTTTGTTGTTGTTTTGTCATTATTGTCACTATTATCAAAATAAATGTTACAAAAAAAAGATCATTTGTTGAACAAGAAATCTAATTTCTTTGATGCATTTATTGGCTGAATGAGACATTTTGCATTTAGTGAATTAACAAATTTAAACTGACAAAACAAAGTACAGTAGTGTTACATAGGACACATTTTAAAGCAATAGTTAGAAGAACTTTAAAAATCTGAATGCATCAGGTTGCACTGCATTTTTAAGTTTTCCCATTTTTGTAGATGAAACAAGAGAAAGCAAGTTGCAAAAAGTGTTGTCATGGACGAAGATGAATATATCAGACCACTGGATGGCACGACTGACGAATCAGGATCGGGTATTCCAGAAAATCGTGTATTAAGTACACATACTGAATTGTAATTATCTGCATAAGCACATTAACCATTAGATTCTGCCAAGCTCATGTGCCTTTATTCAAGACCCGTAAACAGGAACAAAAAGGCTGTGCATTTGTTTTGACATGCACCTGTGAGCTGTATTTGTGTTAGCAAGACATTTACAACAGCTGAGATGGAAGCAGATCTTCACAGTTAGCTCCAGACTCTGTTCTTTTACACGGAATCAAACAACTCGTCTTCCCAGCACGAGCCCTAGAGGGCCATGATGTCATATCCAGTGTAACACCTTGCGGATGACTGACACGTTTCCCATGGAGAGACAGACACGCAAATGCACACACGTCCGCACACAAATTGAAAAGAGTCTTTGTTTTGTCTGACATCTCCCAACTTACGCTAACCTGTTTTGTCAAAACAATTCCCACAGAAATTAGATGACACAGATTCAGGAAGATAAGAGCCTAAATCTGCCAGAACCAAACCAACAGTGACAAACAACACCTGCTTGCAGTTTTCACACAATGCTTTTAGTACGCATATCGATTTACATACTGAAACACTGTCAACTGAGTGACTGATTTGGACAAAAAAAAAATTACCAATGATCTGTCTTTTCTTAATTGAGCAGTGATGCGAATAAAGTGCTGATATGAGCCACTGTTTAAGACACACGTATATACAAATGCTTACATTTTCCAAGGATCTTTGAGATTAAATCTAAAAAAAGAGAGATCCTACAATTTTTTAATATGCTAGACTTACTAAGAAAGAGTACTCCAACAGGGTGAAAATGATATTTGAAATGTTAGGTTGGATAAAGAGGAGAAAGGAGTGTGTTGTCAGGTGAGGTTCTCTCTCAAACCTACCTGATCAGAGAGTTTAGACAGAGGGGGAAAAAAATACAGCAAATATTCCAGGAAGAAAGGGAAGCATTGAAGAGGTTGAAAGAGACTGAGAGAGTTGAGAGGATGTGGAAAGAGAAGAGAGGGTCACAAAGTAGACGGGAGTCATGAATACAGAGCAGGCAAGATGTGAGAGAATTTTACAGCAGCTATTGTCTGTCACTCACCCTGTAGATGTGTGATCACAATTTCTCGCCATCAAGTGTTTCACTTTCACCTGAAGTAACTACCCAACACAAATATGCTTTTTACCCATCTGCTTCTCTCACTTGGTCTTGGAGCGACACATACACACACATACACAGTTGGTGTCTTTTTAACACACGGACAGCAGATACACATCTGCAGATACACCCCCCCCGCAGTCCTCGCAGCCAGGCCGTGCCCTTGCCAAACAATAACAAGTTCACACTACAATCTAATGATTCCTTTCCTTATTTGTTGTTTGAAAGAGCTGCTTCTGATCGTGTTTAGGTGTATCTTTAATTTCTTTATGTATGTGTTATTTGTTCAGTGTTGGTGACCTCTGCATTCAAGGTCTTAAAATGCATGTATGTGTGAGACAGATGCAAAATAACCATCCCACTGTTCGATCAGTGTGAGAAGGTCAAAAGTTAACAAACGCACAACCACACACACATCCATGAAAACACACTCATAGTCCAGAACAAAATTAGCTAAGTGCTAAAACAGCTGTGCTTGGTCATTTATTCAGCAAACACACACAAAATAACCTCACTTTACTGTAAACGATCAAGACCACCCAAGCCAGCCACAGGTTTACAACAGATTTAGACCAGATGAGGAACGATAAACTCATTTGACTGCTTCTTTCTCTTTTCTCTATGGCAAGAGGGATTAAATAATATATATATATTACTAAATATATATTACTAAACATCTGTTTTATTTCCATATCCTTAAACATTTTTTCTGAATTTTTCCGTTAGAGTAGACTAAGTAGACTAAGCCATTCAAACAAGATGTATTCTTGCGTTATATCTACTCGGTTTTTGTGTAATAGCTGGTCTCTGTCAAGAAGAAAAATATTTTATTATATATTGAAAAATAGAAAAAAATATTTTAGCTGTTAAGAAAAAAAATGCTGGTAAAACATCTACAGTATTATACTACATTAGAAATATATACTTTAATAGGTTTAAAACTATAT
>NW_015631912.1:4557-6050 GCF_001515625.1 Sinocyclocheilus rhinocerous
TCATTCATGTATTTTTGCATTATATCGGCTCTGTTTTGTAATTGTTGGCCTCTGTCAAGGATAAAAATATTTTATCATATATTAAAAATAGAAAATATATTTAATATGTTAAGGAAAAATGCTGGTAAAACATCTACAGTATTATACTACATTAGCAATATATATATATATATATATTAATATATTTAAAACAATTAAAATAAATATAATTAAAATGTAATTCAGTCTGAATTCACCACTATTTTTAATCTGCTAAAAGAGACGGGTGCTATTTGGAACCAAATGATACATGCAGCAACTATCAGCAGGACTGAACAAAACACTTTAACATGACATACTTAATCAAAAAGCATGTAAAGGCAGCATTGAATAGTTATTATTATGTTGCTTTTCTATTTAAACATTGCATTCATTTTCATTGAAGCATTGTGTTGTAAGAAATATAACAATGAAATGTTTGTTTGATGAAACTTGTCAGTACTCTGCTTTTCAGTGCTTTTGAAAATGATGGTCCAGCACTTGCATTGTCCTCAACGACTTCAGCCAAAAGGCAACATGCTCTGGATCTTCTTTTCTTCTTCATGCCATTCTGTCTTTTTTTCCACTTAGTTTATCATTTGTTAGTGAAGAGCAGAACGAAGGAATGGTACGGTCACTGATTCGCCACAATAGGTGCCTGTGGGGGTTGACAGGAGGCACAGTTTGTGGGTGAGGTGTCGAGGCTGGGACAATGCCAACTCCGTGTCTTTAAAGCCATCGCTGTTGTGCTACACTAGGCTACGGGCCAGTGAGTAATCTTCACACAACAAATGTCACAAGGAATTCTGGGTAGCGCACACAAAAAGACCAAGTCTGTCAAGAGAGGAGAGAGGAAGTGAGACAATGATGAATGATTGGCAAGAACCTGTTTGTCTCTCTTAATTTTTGGCACTAGTCTTGTAAAGTTTTTTCGTTGACACTATTGCATGACAAACTGACAGTAACATTATATCATTTAATGATGTGTGCTTTACAGAACAAGAGTCGCAGCTCAGAGGTCTACTTTCTTCCTCTTTCTCTTTCTCTCTCTCTCTCTCCGTCTCTCTTTCTCACGGTGCTCCTCTGTCGGTTGGAAGCCCAGAGCAGGGCTGCTGCGGTGAAGCTCCCGTTACACTCTGCCTCAGCCTCTCTGTCATCTCTGCTAAGCCCAGTGCACCCTGGGAAATTAAATAACCCCATGTCTCAGTTTCTCCCATTGCCCCAATTAGCATATTTTCTGTACAATGGGCATGGTGTCTAGGATGTAAAAGGACAGTCATTTAGCTATATTTTCTCAATTAAAGGGACAGTTCACATTAAAATAAAAACTCTCATTATTTACTCAGCCTTATGTCATTCCAAAACTGTAGGACATTATTTCATCTGTGGAACACAAATGAGGAATATATTGTGACAAACGTGTCAGAAAAAAAGAAAAGTATGTCTGGAACAAAATTGTCACCAATATATATATA
>NW_015631913.1:0-188 GCF_001515625.1 Sinocyclocheilus rhinocerous
CTTTAGTCTTTGCAACTTTACAGATCTTCTTTATGCACCAAGACACTCCAAAGAGAAAGGAATCATTTTAATCGCATCATATGACCGCTTTTAATTATCTTTGAGAGCAAGGGGGCCCCCTGGTGTTTCGGGGGCCTTACGCAGCTTGCGTATTTTGCGTATAGGGAGGATCAGCTCTGCTTATGAGC
>NW_015631913.1:429-839 GCF_001515625.1 Sinocyclocheilus rhinocerous
AAATTAATACTTTTATTCAGCAAGGATGCATTCAATTGATCAAAAGGGACAGTAACGATATTTATAATGTTACAAAATATTTTTATTTCAAATAATGTTCTTTTGAATTTTCTATTCATCAAAGAAACTGAAAAACCTGAAAAAGATTTCCACATTTTTGATTCCAGAAAAATATGAAGCGGTAATGATGCTGAAAATTCAGCTTTGCGTCACAGGAATAAATCCATTTAAAAATATATTTAAATAGAAAACAGTAATTGAAAATTGTAATAATATTTCACAAAATTACTGTTATACTGTATTTTTGATCAAGTAAATGCAGCCTTGGTGGGCATAAGACACTTAAAAAAATAAATAAATAAAATAAAAAAAAAGGTCCCCAGACATTTGATTGCATCTAGAACAGTTTT
>NW_015631914.1:0-818 GCF_001515625.1 Sinocyclocheilus rhinocerous
TTATTTATTGATCTTAATTCATGGCTGTTAATGTGTCCATTCAGAGTCAGACAGATTTAATCATTCTGAATCGGATGGCGTGAATGAAAAAGGAATTTTTTAATGCATTGGTATACAGACAAAAATAGAATTTCCATGCTAAACATTTGTATTGATGTGACCAAGCCTTTATATGGCTTTTTATATATTTTTGACATCATGTAGATTTTTTTGTATTGAAGCTCTTTAATTTTAAGCAGCTGGGTAGTGTTGTGAAACACTACAATGTTGCATTTTTTCGACAATATTTCAGCTAAAAAAATATGTGTGTACAATATTCTGTCAGCTAAGATGAAGGAAAAAAAGGCGTCCGATTTGGGAATGAACAACTTTTCATTCTTTTTTTTTAATCGGTTGATTTCAATGAATCGGTCATGCTGTTATTATGAATCAAGACTGGTTGCGTCCAAAATCGCATACTCTTTGAGTAGATACTTCTTATAAGTACTTTGCAACCATTAAAAAATTATGTTATGTTTTATTAAAAGTCAGTTCTATATAGTATTAATGTGTGTATGAATGTAGTATGAAAGCAATGAATGTAGTATGAATGTCTTGTCATTGTCATGTGACCTACCAGTGTCAGTTGTGTAGTTTCACTGCCATTCACAAATCCATGGCCTCATGGGATAGTAAAGTCTCCACGGCATGCACACTTCAGCATTTGTCCGGAAGTAGTCCAGGTACTTTTTCCCCACTGTTCTATGAATAATATGAATTCAGACATATCTTTCCACAGTTTTATGTCTGTAGTAGGAAAATATGGATATTCGGATACA
>NW_015631915.1:0-961 GCF_001515625.1 Sinocyclocheilus rhinocerous
GCTGGATGGAACAGGGCGTGGCCATGGGGATGGTTCACAGAAGGAGTGGGGGGCGCTGTGCGAGGGCATACCTACCTTCGGCCACTGGTCGAAGGCGTAAAAAGGCTTCCACATCAACTGCCTGGAAATGCTAGCAGTATGTCGAGCCTGTCAGTTCTTCCTGCCAGTCCTGAAAGGGCACCATGTGCTAATCCGATCGGACAACATGTCGGTTGTGTCCTACATAAATCGCCAGGGAGGCCTCTCTTCAAAGCGCCTCTTCATGCTAGTGGAGCGCTTCTTAGAGTGGGCTCAACCCAACCTGCGCTCGCTAAAGGCAGCGCATATACCGGGCAAATTGAACCGGGGAGCGGACATGTTATCAAGGAGCAGGAGAGTGGACGCTCCAGCCACAAATGGTTCAGAAAATCTGGGAGATCTTCGGCGAAGCCGAGGTAGACCTCTTCGCCTCAGAAGACAACTTTAACTGCCAAATTTATTTGGGCCTCGATTGGCCCAACCTCCTTCTCTATGCTTTCCCACCGATCGCTCTGATCCCACAGGTAATCAGGCGAGTGAGGGAACAAAAACACAGTCTTCTCCTGGTAGCCCCCCTTTGGATGAACCAGCTGTGGCTATCAGAGCTGACTCAGCTACTGATAGCGGCCCCTTGGCCTGTTCCACTGAGACGAGATCTCCTCTCTCAAGCGAACGGGACATTATGGCATCCTCGGCCCGACCTATGGGCCCTGCACCTACCTCTGGCCAACGGGAGCCTTCGTGCCTCCCAGAGCAAGTCTTAAACACAATTTCAGAGGCTACAGTCCGCCAGCATTAGGTCGCTATCGCTGAAGGCTGCACTGCTTCTAGCACTAGCATCAGTAAAGCGAATAGGGGAGGCTGCAGAGGCTGCAGGCGCTCTCAATTAGCCCTGCCAGCCTGGAATTCAGGCCTAACGACTCTAAAGTCGTCCTGAAACCGA
>NW_015631916.1:0-529 GCF_001515625.1 Sinocyclocheilus rhinocerous
TTCTACATTTATTTAAATGAGGGGAAAAAACTTCACTGGTATCGGCCAATACAGAACCCTAGGTATCGGAGGCGAAGAAGGCGGATCGGAGCATCCCTAGTTTTCAGTGTCGACTAGTAGGAGCTGTACCGTTTAGTCGACTAGACCCGCACATCCCTATTTATAATGTTACAAAAGATTTCTATTTCAGATCAATGTTGCTTTGAAATCACATGAATAAATTACATTTTAAAATATATTCAAATGGAAAGTTATTTTAAATAGTAAAAATATTTCAAAATTGTACTGTTTTTGCTGTACTTTGGATCAAATAAATGCAGGCTTGGTGAGCAGAAGAGACTTCTTTAAAAAAAACATTAAAAAATCTTACTGTTCAAAAACTATATGTATTTGTATATGTATTTAAAATATATTTAATACACCAATTTAATATTAAAATTATGAAAAAGTTGTTTGAATCAATGATTCAACGACTCGCTCTTAAATCTACTGGATGAATCAGCATTTTTGAACGATTCTCTTGAATAAA
>NW_015631917.1:0-947 GCF_001515625.1 Sinocyclocheilus rhinocerous
CTTTTCCACGACATTCTAATTTATTGAGATGCACCTGTACATGGTCTGCAACAATGCTTAGGCATTTGGTACGTGTCAAAGTAACATCCACATGGATGGCAGGACCCAAGTTTTCCCAGCAGAACATTGCCCAAAGCATGCAAAGCAAAGCGATGCACTGTGTATTCTGACACCTTTCCATCAGAACCAGCATTAAAGGGTTAGTTCACCCAAAAATGAAAATTCTGTCATTAATTACTCACCCTCGTGTTGTTCGAAACCCGTAAGACCTTCGTTCATCTTCGGAACCCAATTTAAGATATTTGTGATGAAATCTGAGGGCTCTCTGACCCTCCCATAGACAGCAAGGTAACTACCACGTTCAAGGTCCAGAAAAGTACCAAGATGATCGACAAAGTAGTCCGTGTGACATCAGTGGTGACATCAGACTACTAATTTTCATTTTTGGGTGAACTAACCTTTTAACTTCATGAGCAATTTGAGCTACAGTAGCTCGTCTGTTGGATCGGACCACACGGGCCAGCCTTCGCTCCCCACGTGCATCAATGAACCTTGGCCGCCCATGACCCTGTCGCCGGTTCACCACTGTTCTTTCCTTGGACCACTTTTGATAGACACTGACCACTGCAGACCGGGAACTCCCCACAAGAGCTGCAGTTTTGGAGATGCTCTGACCCAGTCGTTCTGTTCTGTTCTGGGCAAGAACTCCCTGCGCATCCATGCAGCCTAGCATTGGTAAGAGCAGGGAGAGCAGCAATAACCCTCCAGGGTAAACAGAACAGAACCAACATAAATATCAACTTTGAGGACAAAATGTCCACTTGCTGTCTAATATATCCCAGCCACTAACAGGTGCCGTGATGAAGAGAACGTCTCTAGGTTACGTATGTAACCATGGTTCTCCGAAGGAACGAGACGCTGCGTCGAGATTCGCTTTGGGAACGCCC
>NW_015631918.1:0-847 GCF_001515625.1 Sinocyclocheilus rhinocerous
TGTATCGTGAAAAGCGCTGTACAAATAAACTTGACTTGACTTGAGTAAGTTCAGTCAACTCAGAGTATGTTCACGGAGTAAGTTCAGTCAACTCAGAGTGTGTTCACGGAGTAAGTTCAGTCAACTCAGAGTGTGTTCACAGAGTAAGTGCAGTCAACTCAGAGTGTGTTCACGGAGTAAGTTCAGTCAACTCAGAGTATGTTCCTGGTTAAGACTCAAGACATTCTCAACAGAGCAACGAATCGATGAGTCACCATGGAAACGGATGCTAAGAAAAAGCACGCCAGCTTCTTTCTTCTTCTTTTGCTCAATGGTCATTTACATACTTAGTGCATATCGCCACCTAATTGATGGTTGTGCAATCATTTGTCATATATTTTTCGTTTAATCTTTTAATCACTGAGAATAAGAACTATATTTTTTGATGCTAATTATATAATAAGAAATATCACATTATACATATATATAATATCACATATCACGTATTTTTACTATAGAAGTATATTATAGAAAATGCAGATCCATGACAATAAAATATAAGTATATTAAAATAAAATAAAATAACATTACCTTGTTATAATAGTGTTTTATAATTAATATATATCGATAACTATTATATATGACAATATAATAAATATATTAACATACTGGAATAATATAATATTACCTTATATAGTACTTATAATAGCACTTTATAATTAACATATCATACAAATATATATATATATAGAGAGAGAGAGAGAGAATACATTTGATAACTATATTGTAATAATATAATAATGTTGTGCGCACACTCACTGGAGTCTGGGGCAAGTTCAAGCTCAAACCGGTGCGCAACGTTTTGCTA
>NW_015631919.1:0-2786 GCF_001515625.1 Sinocyclocheilus rhinocerous
TTTCTCGAGTCATCCTTAATATTTGCAAAGAAGTATGTGCATTTCGCAAAAGAATTCATACAAACAGCACCACATAATGGATTACCTGCAAAGGCCTGTAACTTACTCAAAATCTTTAGTACATCTCTCAAAAGCAAGTATTTATGTCAATGAACATATCAGTGGCATCGGAATGAAAAGTCATTGTGTCATTGTTCACAAACAAGATAGTCAAAATGATTAGTCATTTTGTCAATATAACGGTGCCCTCTGTAAGTATTACCTGATGTAAACTATGGCAACAGTTTTGGATGGCACTTCTTATGTATGCCATATATCCATTTTAAAAGTACAAATTGACATATTACTGTATGAGGGATTTTGATTGAATCTTGCAGACTTTTGGGGGAAAAAAATGCATAAATGCAAAAAAAGATTTTTCACATAAAATAAAATTTTTAAAAATGTGCACACATATATAAAAAAAGTTTGTTTGTGTTACAGTTTGTATCTGTATAAAGTATATATGTTGTATGCTGCAAAATACAATTGGACACTGTATTATGAATCATTACTGCAAGTACAGTATAACAGTACATTGCACATTGGTTGACACTTGTGCTCTCTACAAAATGTTTGAATTATTGAGGATACGGTCAATCTACCAATATTTGGGTGGACCCTTCAACCCGCCTCAGCCATTGTAAGGTCATGATTGACAACACGGTCCACTAATAGTGGCCCTTATTTCATCTGATATGCGCCTATGTCATTGGCAACTTCTGCCTCTTCCTCTGTTTTGCCTCTTTACCCTTCCACCATGTATCCTTACTCCTCGTCGTCCTCTCGGCTGTTGACCCTGATTGTTTCCTGGATGTTCATCCATTGTCAGAATTTGTAACTCTTGTGTTGTTCTCGGTCTATATGCTTTCCAATTGAAGGTTCATGAGATGCACCTTTGAGCTATTTCAGAGATTTACATTCTCTGCATTAGTGAAAGTCAAGATTCACCTGCACAATACATGGCAAATTTATAAAAAGCCTAATAGAAATGTGTAGAAAATATGCTTGACAGTTTATGACAACTAGATCAACCATTTTGCATTTAATGACTTATACGATGAACTAATGACTAGATGTTTTGAGGGGTAAGACTATTGCACAGAGAATTATTTAATACATTTTGAGCAACATGACATTAGAAACTGATAATGTAGGAAACCGTATACAAATGTACATAATCAATTGCATGAATGTACCAAAGCAATCGCAACTTGTTCAAAAGAATGAGAAACTGTTTTTATGATGTGCACTAGATGTGACTAGATGATGTGGAGGTTGAACAAGTAGTTTTGAGAACTTCATTTCTGATCTGAGAAATGCTCCAAAGCGACTAAGAAACACTGTAATAAAGTCTTGTAAACACAGTTTACTTGCATTGTCAGGTTCTTGATTTGCATGTAAACCTGGACAACAGGTTATTTCAATTATTTAATCAGCGTACAATTGTGCCTGTAAACATGCTAAGTGATGGAATGAGTAAGGACTGAGAGAAGGAGGAGCATGACTGAGCCGTAGGGGAGAAGGAATGAAACACAGCAGACAGCCTAGAAGTCCTTGGTCATGGTGGACCCATGATTAACCAGGGCAGAGCCAGTGGGACAAGGTAGCCTGGAGGAGCCAGAAGGACAATGGTCCCAGATTAAGCTGAGGGGGTGAGGAGCCAGGGTGAAGCTGGAGACAAAGTGGAACTGGGGGCTCAGAGGGATGAGATGGAGCATGGAACTCAGGGCTGCATGGCAGGGCTGATGGTGGGTCTGAGGGGCTGAAGGGAGCTAGCGGAGGCAGAGGCGAGGGAATAGCTGGCTTTGGCTGAGTGTTCAAGAGAAGAACACTAGGTGTGGAAGCAGGCTCCATAACAAGGATGGCGGTGACGATGACAACTCATAGATGAACATGGATGGTGGCAACAAAGCACATTCTGTGATGGACAGGACTGGTGGCAAAAAGAACATTCTCTGACAGACAGGACTTGAGGTCGATGATGAAGGTACTTCTTTTTCCCAGTCTACTAGCCATTCCTCTGCATCCAGCTCTGCTAAAATCCACACTGGCATAGTTGTTATGGCTGGCTCACACAACTTTGTCAGCCAGGACTTCAGGCTTCTCCTCCAGGAAGGATATGGTTGCTGGCTCTGATTCAATAACAGACATTGGCTCAGGCTCGATCTTTATGGTGGGAAGAAGTTGGGTCTCTTGGTCTGCGGTGGGCTCTGGATCTATAACCACAGTAGGTGCTGGGTCTGGCTCTGGGATGGTGATTGATGTTGAGTGGAGCTGGATGCTGGCTGTGGAATCCTCTTCCACATCACCCATGGTAAAAGAGAATCCATTTATCCAAAGGGCGAAATTCTAGTCATCGATCACCATACAGCAGGAATTTCCCCAGGGCATTATCGGTCAAATCTCATCTTCCAATGCGATCCAGAACCCCTCCATTAGTGAGATGACATCGTAGGTGGCGAGGTAGGTGATTCTGATTAACTCCATGTACTCTTCTAGCTCTCTTCCTTTTGGAAAAGTAAAAATCACTGCTCCTTAGGGCCTGTAAAAATCCCATATTTTGGCAAAGATAACAGAGGCAATCTCCATATCTTTCCTTAATCCATGCCTGTAAAAAATATTTTGGCAAAGATAACAGAGGCAATCTCCATATCTTTCCTTAATCCATGGTAACAAATGACTGACAGGAACTGGTGCACAAAAGAAAGAGGTAACTTAAGAAATACAAAATAAAAGTCATGAAA
>NW_015631920.1:0-178 GCF_001515625.1 Sinocyclocheilus rhinocerous
TGCAAACTTGTAGATTTTTTTTTCTCTCCCACAAACACAACACAATAGTTACACCTTCTCGGATCCTTCACTGCAGGTGCACAAATCGTATTCTATGAATCAAATTAAGAAACTCGTATGCTCACATGTTTTGCTACTATTGCTGCAGTGAATATGGTGCAAAACACATTCACACACC
>NW_015631920.1:406-567 GCF_001515625.1 Sinocyclocheilus rhinocerous
CATTAATGCACCGTTCACTTGCAGAACACAAGCTTCTAGAGGGCACATAAGTCTGAGGTAGTGAAATTAGATAAAGGGGTGCAGAGCCAGTGGTGGCTTTGTAGGCAAACATCAACGCCTTGAATTTTATGCGAGCAGCTATTGGTAGCCAGTGCAAACTG
>NW_015631921.1:0-511 GCF_001515625.1 Sinocyclocheilus rhinocerous
TTATATTGTATTTGTCCTATTGTTTATTTATTTTTATTTACCAGACGACAACTAGTCTTCTGTGTAATGATTACATTCAGCTTTGGCATTTGTTTTGAAATATTGAATAAAATGGGAAGAATAAACAAATTTCAAGGATTACATTTAATTTAGTGAGATTTTTCTTCAATATCTATTAAACTGTCTACTGCAGTCAAATAGGGAAAGTAACAAAACAGTAAACTAAAATCAAATCTGCCTAAAACAATCTGAAATTTGATTTAAAATTTGATTTAAAAAACATTTTTAAATCAAATCGTGACCTCAAGAACTGATCTGAATTGAATCGTGAGGTACCAAAAGATTCCCCTAGTATTAAGAAAGCTAAGAGCTGAATTGCCCTCATATACATCAGTAATTCAATTTCAAAATCAAAATAGTATGTAATTTAAATATTGTAAAATATGGGGCCCCGCCTTTGCCCGTTTACGTTTGTTTGTTTGATTTGTTCAGTTATGCCAGTCAGAAATTA
>NW_015631922.1:0-524 GCF_001515625.1 Sinocyclocheilus rhinocerous
CAGAAATCCGTTGCACTCCTCCGCCAAGCCAGAGAAGGGCGCTGGGCCATGGGACTGGTAAGTATTGTCATGGAAGAGGGAGCGGTGGTGGTGACGGGCGTAACCAGTGGTGTGACAACAGCAGGGGTGAGTATCCTTTTGAGGGCAACCACGATCTCCTGGAACGGGTCGGGAGCACTCATCTTGCTGACTCCTTTGCGGTCCGATCTTCTGTTACGGAAGGAGACTCACACAGAGGGTTAGAGAGAAACAATGATATTTATTTCCAGCAAGTGAAGCAGAGGATATGGGCAGGTGAATATAAAGCTAGTTCGGAAGTCCTTTGGGAAGATGAGGAGAGATAACTCTAGTATGGGGATTCCCAGGAGATCGTGGAAGGGAGACAGTGGATAGCACACACCTCAGACGATGAGTGACGGGGTATCCACGGAGCAAGGGACTGGAACGAACACTGGAGGAAACACTGGAGGAAACACTGGAGGAAAGTACAACTTGGTAGGTAAGTCTTTCAATGAATCTTACGG
>NW_015631923.1:0-522 GCF_001515625.1 Sinocyclocheilus rhinocerous
AGCTCCAGTGGGAACTTCTGAAAGGCTTTATTATTTGTTCATTAAACGGCCTTTTTGCTTTCATCTGGGCTCTGCGATGAAGCCCTGTGTCCCGATCAAAAGCTACTAGTGCAACTAGTGTGTTTCTCAATAAAAAAGACTTTCGGGTGGGAATAACATCATTCATATTCCTTCTCTGGCCGATTCCCTGAAAAATGCAGCATGTACAAGAAGTAAAGAAGTCAGACCTTTCCCAAAGGAGCAGTGAGTCTATAGAAGTGTTTTTTTTGGGGGGCAAACTGGAAAGGTCAAAATAAGTTCATTGCATCAGCTTAAACTTTTGACAAACAGAATAAGCAATCTGTCAGAATTGCATCAGAACTTTTGACAAACAGAATAAGCAATCTGTCAGACAGAGTTCTGGAGGAAAGCATATGATATTCACTTGCAGAAGTGCCCTATAGGGGGCCCTCAAGAGACAGTGCTCTGGTTGAAATCCCTGAGGAAATATAAGTAGAAGAAATACGGCAAAAGTCTGCAGAA
>NW_015631924.1:0-1317 GCF_001515625.1 Sinocyclocheilus rhinocerous
ATCCATATCATGGCACAACATAATACCGGTAGTCACGTTAATACCGGTATAGCGCCCACACCTAGTCTGAACTACACAAAACAAAACATTATTTTGCGACCCTCTGTCCTCTGTTTTTCCATTTTCACCAGTGAGGAGACTGGACCCCTTGGGTCCTTTATATAGTCCTACATTTGATGGTCTAACCCCCTAAATTAAGAGCCACCGAATTTAAAAACTTTTAAATATGTAGTCTGCAATTTATTGATAACATATAATGTGCAAGAAGCAAACTGATGAGACCAGAAATCTAAATGTTAATCACACAGTTTTATATTATACAGTATTTAGACTGGATTGTGGAAAAAAGGCGTTGCACACTTGAATCAAGGCAGGTCTGAATGCCAGTTTACAGTCGAAAAGGGCTTTTCCCAGTGTGTGTTATTTCTTAAACCGGGATAGGCATTTGTCCACTGCTGTCATGGATTTGTTCAAAGATGCAATCTATACCAGCCGAAAACAGCACACGTCACACCTCATCAACTTGCACTGGCTGCCAGTCAGGGGCGCCGTAAGGGGGGGGGAAGTTAGGACGATTCTAAGGGCCCGATGATGGGGGGGCCCCCGAGGGGAAACGTGATTTCTACCGAGGGGAACGCTAGAGCCCTGCATTTCAGCCCGGGCCTGACGGGCCCCGACTTTTTTACGCCTCTAGGGCCGGGCTTCAATCGGGCCAATTTTCACGTAACAGTTCAGACGCGGGTCGGGCCTCGGGCCTGTTTTAGGCTTCTCCTTATTTTTATATTTTAGACATCCATCAATTAGTGATGAAAAAAATTGCCACGCTGGTGGAAACAACACGAGACATCAATTAGTGATGAAAAAAATTGCCGTGCTGGTGGAAACAACACGAGACCGTGCTGCCGCGACTGTGAAGAGCGGCTCGACGGTGTTTAGAGTCCCGCAGCAGCAGAGAGCGTGCCGTCAGCGCAGCTGAAGAGTTCTGCGTTCAAATGCACGCAATAGGCTGAAGCTTGCCGCAAAGCCCCAGCAAAAGTAATTATCATGAATGTGTCCGGGGGAAATAGTAAGGAGATATTTGAATTATTTAATAATAAACTAGTGTTTTCTGTGTCAGTGTCGCAAAGATGAAGATGATGATCCTGACTCGTCGTCTCCTCATTAGACGCGCCTTTAGAGAGAAGTGCATCTTCATGGATTTTAATGAAAGAGTTTTTGTTATCGATTTGATTTATTTCGTTAAGCTGTAATGAAAAAAAAAATACTGATTTTTTTTTTTTCTGATGATTAAAGAGATGTTTAAAAGTCTCTCTCTCT
>NW_015631925.1:0-563 GCF_001515625.1 Sinocyclocheilus rhinocerous
ACTTGCACTCTATTCATTTGCTGCTTGTTTTCTTAAAAAAAAAAATTTTTTTTTAAATAACTCTAGCTTTCTAATCTTTTTGTATTCTATCTGTTTTCTTTTTATTTATTATACAATTAACAAAAGCACAAAAGGCCTCTAGCACTAGCTTGCTCTATACTTTTTTTTTGTTCTATCTGTTTTCTTTTTATTTATTATATGATTAAAAAAAAAAAATCTATCTGTTTTCTTTTTATTATATTTAAAAAAAAACTTGCTACGTGTACTGCAGCTAACAGACTTGTTATAGCACTTGCATATCATTGCTCTTTTGTTGATTTTGATTGCTTCCATTGTCCTCATTTTGTCATTGTCCTTTGGATAAAAGCGTCTGCTAAATGACTAAATCTAAATCTAAATATTTTGAAAGAAGTGTCTTCTGTTCACCAAGACTGCATTTATTTGACGATAAAACACCGTTAAAACAGTTATATTGTGAAATATTTTTTTTTTTCAATTTAATATAACTTTTGTATCTGAATATATTGTAAAATGTAATTTATTCCTGTGATCAAAGCTGAATG
>NW_015631925.1:814-941 GCF_001515625.1 Sinocyclocheilus rhinocerous
AAAAGAACAGCATTTATTTGAAATAGAAATCTTTTGTAACATTATAAATGTCTTTAATGTCTTTACTGATCAATGTAATGCTTGCAGAATAAAAATAATTAATTTCTTTAAAGATAAAATCTCACTG
>NW_015631926.1:0-230 GCF_001515625.1 Sinocyclocheilus rhinocerous
TTCCGAGTACGGGTCACCATACTTGGCCACATGTCACGTCACTTAACCTGTGTTAATATATTATAAATTAATTTATTAATTATTAATACACACACAGAAGTTTTTTTTTTCTCAGTTAAATGTATTTTATTATTGATGCACTATATCAGTAAACAAAACTACTTAAAGAACATTACTGAGCATAACTGCACATGGAAAGTGGCTTATACAAGTAAACTCACATTAAACAA
>NW_015631926.1:355-621 GCF_001515625.1 Sinocyclocheilus rhinocerous
AAATAATTAAATCAATGACTGAAAGCAGTTACAGAACATTATCATATTAATAAGCAAACAGTAATTATTTCTTGATATCATGATAAAGCCCGCTGTAACTTCAATATTTGTTAATCCACACTCGCAGTAACATTACCTGCGCGCGAGCGAACCGTCCGCGGGAGCGCCGGAGGGGTTATTTATTTGTATGGTAATGAATTAATTTAACTAACAAAGCGATCACACATATAAACACTTGAAAAATATACTCTGCAGTGTCACCTCAC
>NW_015631927.1:0-512 GCF_001515625.1 Sinocyclocheilus rhinocerous
AATATTTTGAATAAAACAGGAAAAACTAAATAAAAGCGATCCATGCCTAAAAAAACTCTCGCTGGTGGCTCAGCTAGAATATTTTAAACTCACGTGTGAAAGGGTTAAATCTGTAACTGTCAAAGCTCCTCATTACTGATTTTCTGGAGCTCAGTGATCCAACTACACACTGTCAACACACTCTCAACAGGTAAATGATTTCATTCTTAAATTTAAATACAAATGTAACTTTAAAATTGTAACTGGTTTCCAAACAAACATGTTCTTTTCTCTTTTTAGTTTTTTGGTCATATGTAAGTGTGAGCAGCTCTGTTAAGCTGAGGATCCTTCTCCTCTTCTCCACTAAGTAAGTAACAGAGACATTGAATTTATAATACATATTGTTAGAATTTTTTTGATTTAATTTAACACTAGAACTCTCTATTTTATTTATATTCTATCTGCTTGTTTTCTCTTTAATTATTATAAAAAATAATAATAATTGACGCTCTAACACTAGCTCTGTCTATTCT
>NW_015631928.1:0-545 GCF_001515625.1 Sinocyclocheilus rhinocerous
TATGCTGATTTGCTGCTCGAGAAACATTTCTGATTATTATCAGTGCTGAAAACAGTTAAAAATATTTTTTGTGGAAACTGTGATACATTTTTTTTTTTTCACGATTCACAGATGAATAGAAAGTTCAAAATAACAGCATTTATTCAAAATAGAAATCTTTTCTAACAATTTTAGTCTTTACTATTACTTTTTATCCATTTTAACACATTCTTGCTGCATAAAAGTATTAATTTCTTAAAAAAAAAAAAAAAAAAAAAAATTTAACAGTAGTGTATCAGCATATTATACTGATTTCTGAAGATCATGTGACATTGAAGACTGGAGTAATGATGCTGAAAATACAGCTTTGATCACAGAAATAAATTACAGTTTAAAATACATTCATATAGAAAACGGCTATTCTAAATTGTAAAATTATTTCACATTTTTACTGTATTTTTGATCAAATAATTGGTGAGCTTTTATTTAAAAATATTTAAAAAATATAAGCAACCCCGAACTTCTAAACAATGGTGAATTTGAATTTCACTCCAGTATGCATAAAA